>NC_083575.1:93589105-93869105 GCF_027579695.1 Neoarius graeffei | reverse complement strand
GAGAGAGAGAGAGAGAGAGAGAGAGAGAGAGAGAGAGGGGTGTGTGTGTGAGTGAGAGAGAGAGAGAGGTGTGAGTGAGAGAGAGAGAGAGAGAGAGAGAGGTGTGTGTGTGTGTGTGTGTGTGTGTGTGTGTGTGTGTGTGTGTGTGTGTGTGTGTGTGTGTGAGAGATGGTGTCTCTCTTTGATGAGGATTTCCTTTTATGCTTTCACAAAAAAAAAAAATATCAGGGGCTTCAGTGAAACACACCGCTCTAATGAACATTACAAATAAAAACAAAAGAGTGCAGGCAGGGACAGGAGCCTGTGTGTGTGTGTGTGTGTGTGTGTGTGTGGTATAAATTGCTCCCGGCTGTGTAAATTGTGCGTAAGCAGCTACAGGTGCAGTAGCGTGGGCGTGATCAGCAGGGTAATGTGGGTCTGAGCCTCACCTGTGCTGGAAAGGTCGAGGTAATAAATCAGCTGAGCTCGGCGTGAGTGAGATCACCCTGCGCTTGTGTAAACAAGGCCCTATAAATAAATGATCATTATAGTGTGATCAGCAGAGCAAGGGCGTGTTCTGCCTTCTCTTTTCTCTCTCGCCGTCTAAAGGTGATGCGGGAGCCATGCATTATGCATGTTAATGGAATTGCTCAGCATTGGCGCAGTGTGTGTGTGTGTGTGTGTGTGTTCTGTGGGTGTGTGAGACGTGTGACCTGGTGATCATGCATAATCATCTTCATTTCTTTCTGTGAAATATTATTTAGCGACTCGGAGACTTTACCCCACAGGTCGAGTGATCGAGCCAAGCTGGTGTTGCCGTTTCTATAATAAACACGACCCGCTCAGAGGAAAGCGCCGTCTGCCCTCTTCAACATACATGAGCTCACAGATACTCTTTTTTTTTTTGTATTTGCTAACAAATACAAACAAATACAAAGTAACAAGGACAGAATGAAACAAATTAATACATACACATGACATACAACAGAAACACTGACGTAACATTAACAGCAGTTTCAAAGGCTGGACAATACTACTAATATGTTGACAGAGAGATGTAACAGAACACATGGAGACAAATTCGACAGAGATAAACAAGAGCTATATTGCTGTATAGGGGAGGCTGGGTGGGGTTGGTTAGGGGTAATGAATGTGCATGTGAGATGGAGGAGGGTAGATGGGGGGGATTTGGAGGGGTTTTGGGCCTTGAGTTATGGGTGGAGGGACAGTGTGTGTATGTTGGGGGGGGAGCGGAGTTTGTGATAGTGAGCAGATGTGTGTGTGTGTGAGTGTATATAAGCAGCGCTGGTCTGTGTCGGGCCAGGGAGAAAGAAGCTGGATCATAATGAAGGGGGGGGGGGGGGGGGGGGGGAGTATTATTTTATTTGCTAATCATTTGTGTTAGTGAATTTTTTATAGATAATGATTCTAAAAATAATAATTATTTAATAGTTAATTACGATGACTACCTGAGCACCTGTTCATGGCTATGGTGCCAGCCGCCCCTGCCCAAGCTAAGTCATGATGGGACGACAGAGGGGAGGGGGAGGTACTGTATGAGGCAGGGCTCCGGGCCCCCACACACCGACACCAGCCCCCCATAACCTCCGCAAAACACGCCCTACCTATCCTATGACTGTATATGACAAGAATGTGTGCCTTCTCTAAAGTGTACTGCATTAAAAGAAGAGGGCGAGGAGGGCGAAAACCTGCCCAGATCTCCACCTACACGCCCCCCGCACCCTATATAATCAAAGATATAAGCCTCCTCTAAAATGTATTTGCATTAAAAGAAGCGAGGAGTGCAGCGAAGCACCTGCAGAGGTTTCCCACATGCACTCCTCCCCTGCCCTAGTCTATCATGTTGTTCTTGTTGAAGGTGGGCAAATGGTGTGTGCTTCCTAATGTGTAGAGCATTTAAAAGAGGATAAGGCGCGCTGTGCAATACCAAGAATAGGCAGGTATCAGAGTGCATGCGTGGGGTGGGCGGGGCTGAGAGGACCTCGGGACCCTGACCCGAAGGGGAACCCTGACCCATCAACCCTCCCAATGGCACCAACCAACGCCAGTCCCACCTGACAGCCAGACAGGATGGGGCTGTCCACGCCATCCCAGATGCCCAGGTATAACAGGAGTAGATGAAGTGGGGGAGAGAAGACGGTAGCAGAGGGAGGGAGGGAGTGGTGGGAAAAATTAATAAATGAAGTACATAAACAAACAGAGATAAGAGATTTCAGCTTCCATCCTCCCTTTCCTAATACGTATGGCTAAGTATTAACGATTATGGAAGAATATTTGGGTGTGGCGTTGGGACTGGATCTCAGGCACAGAGGGCCAAGTCAAGTCTGTAAAAAGGTGAGGTAAGATGACCAAGGGGAGTGTGTATTCTGAGTGTGGAGTAAGTTGGGAGAGGTATGATTGTCCAATAATATATAATCTGCTAGATAACCTGCTATATAAAACCTGCTCACAGATACATCTGACTGGCTCGTGGTGCCGTGACGGACAGGAGCAGAAGGAGGACAAAGCAGTGCACAGATCGGTCGTGTACAGACAGACGATATATCAGAGGGAAAAAAAAACAGAACGTCAAGGGCGTAGTCGCTCATCTGGCCTGCCATTGAAACGACCCTGACGACCAAAACATCAAACAGAACTGAAACGTGACAATGTGAGAGAGAGAGGACCAACCTCCACGACAAACTGTTTACAACAGGAACGTCAACAAAAGACTAAATTTTGTTCCCGAAGGAAGATCGACCCAAAACATCGACCAGAACTGAATCTGCATGAGAAATGAAAGAGGAGATACAATTCTGCTCAGTAGAGAATGTGTGAAGTGACCTAATGACTAATTTTGTTAGAAAAAAAATGACAATACATCCACCAAGTTTTGTGCAAAGTGATGAGTTCTTTCAAATAAAACAAATCAGAACGGAAATCCCTGGAGAACTGAAGGAAGGAGGAGGCACGATTTTACTGAAAAACAAACCAAGTTGTAAACAAAGCTGTAAACATTTATTTTTTTTACAACAAGAGAAATCAACAGACAAACAATGATGTTTTGTTCCCCGAGAGAAGATCGACCCAAAACGTCAATCAGAACCAAACCGGAATCAGATGGGCAATCAGAGACGAGATAAAATTCTAGTGAGAGACCTGGAAAATTCATTAATTTGGCCTAATTAGTAACTCGTTCGCAAAAGAATTTGACAAAATGACCACCAAGTTTTGTGCACAGTGATGAGTTCTTTCAGACAAAGCAATCGGAACGGAAATCTGTGAAGAACCGGCAGAGAAGATACGATTTAACTGAATTGTGGATAGACGGACGAACGCCATGGCAACAACTCATCACTCAGTACTGTAAGCCCGGTGCACACGGTCAATTTTCCATCGCCCGGTCGCGCTAGTTTTTGACGCAAGCTGAAAAAAAAAAAAAAAAAGCTTCGTGACGGCCATTTTTTGTTGCTTGCAACAGATCGCAGGTATCAAACATGCTTGATGTTCAGCGACAATAAATAAATAAATAAATCAATCAATCACCAGTTGCTGACTTGTTGCAGAGATATCGCCACATGTGCGCGTCCTTGTGATAGTGAAGCGATCACCTCCAAAGGTTCAGCAAAACTAGTCATGTGATTTCCACGTGACTTGCATCTCTGTCCCCATAACCGTACACTGGTTGCAAATAACGCGCACACGAGAGGGGAAACTTGCGTCCAAAAATTGCGATACGCTTGCGACGGAAAATCGCCCGTGTGCGCCAGGATTTATGGCCGGATGAGCTAAAAAGTCACGTCTCGTCTAAATGACGTCACTTGAGGCCAGTTTAAAACGGTGTGAATCTGATTTCCGCCGAATATTAGCGCTGAAGGTGGGCCGTCCATCACCTTCATTAGAGCAAGCGCGAGTGCTTTTGCGCATCCCATTACTTATGAATGGGCTTTTTGTCTCTCCACTCACGGGCTAAAAACACAAGCAGCACTCCAGCATCTCCACCGCACACACGCACCACGTTCATCCTTAATACCCGCTTCTTAAAAGTGTTCCTTGTGGGGTTGTGGAGTGCTGCCTGTAATCGTTCATTCCGACCTCCTGAGTGCTTCATTACGGCGCCTCGCCGTACAGCAGCACCAGCGCCGTTTCAAATAAATTCTCACATCTGTATTATTAACTGAAGAAGTGCCTCAAACCCAACAAAAAAAACAAACAAACAAACAAACAAAAAAAAAACCGCACACTGCTCAAATCTCTTCATTACGCCCCAAATAAATACATTCCTGACACGGGCAGGTAATAAGGTCCCTGCGCTCGCTCACTGCAGCCCTGAGTAACGACTCGGGCCTCGATCTGTGAAGGAAGGGTGCCAATACATAAATGTTTGAACATGCAGCAATCACTCACGCTCACACTCGGCCGTCTCCGCCTTCTCTCCTCCGTTTAGTTCTTCAGCACAGCAAGAGATTCATTAAAGGAGAGAAAAACAAATAAATAATTAGTGCACATCACCACCATCATCATCCTCCCTCCTTCCCTCCCAAACAACATCCCACATACAAATTGACCATATTTACTTATTTACACACACATTCTTTCCATCTCTCTCTCTCTCTCTCTCTCTCTTCCCCTTAAGCTCTTAGTGTACATTTGTTCGCAGTGGATCTGACAATTTCAATTACAAACAGTGACACTGGAAGCAGCAGATTTGATGCGAAAGCTCTACAATAAATCCTTTTTTTTTTTTAAGTAAAATTTCTGATTTCCGTCATACTTTTCAGGCTTTGTTTCAATATATACACTACCGTTCAAAAGTTTGGGGGCACTTTGAAATGTCCTTATTTTTGAAAGAATGAATGAATGAAGATCACTTTAAACTAATCAGAAATCCACTCTATACATTGCTAATGTGGTAAATGACTATTCTAGCTGCAAATGTCTGGTTTTTGGTGCAATATCTCCATAGGTGTATAGAGGCCCATTTCCAGCAACTCTCACTCCAGTGTTCTAATGGTACAATGTGTTTGCTCATTGCCTCAGAAGGCTAATGGATGATTAGAAAACCCTTGTACAATCATGTTAGCACAGCTGAAAACAGTTGAGCTCTTTAGAGAAGCTATAAAACTGACCTTCCTTTGAGCAGATTGAGTTTCTGGAGCATCACATTTGTGGGGTCGATTAAATGCTCAAAATGGCCAGAAAAATGTCTCGACTATATTTTCTATTCATTTTACAACTTATGGTGGGAAATAAAAGTGTGACTTTTCATGGAAAACACAACATTGTCTGGGTGACCCCAAACTTTTGAACGGTAGTGTATATATATTTTGTCCATACTAAATAAAACTATCAGTGCTGTATATGATATATACTAGTATATTACTTAGACCTGAGTGTTTTACTCGGAAATACGGAACTCGTATTTATTTTTCATCCGAGCTCCATCCGGGACATGTAGAACCAAAACCGGGACATAAATCTCTATCTGTGACTAGTGAGGAAATCGACGATAAATTGATGTTTTGATAAATTTGTGTCCTTTTTCTTTGTGAATGTGTCAATGTAATAAAAAGTAATTAAAAAATCACACGTTGGCTTGAAGATATGAAGTTTATCTTCTCGTGTTGAAAAACGAGCATTTTTCATACGAAATCCATCGTGGATCTGAGTGACATGTTTAAATAATATTGTCTGGCTTTTTTTCGTGGTCTATCAGATATATTCCATTCAGCGAGCAAGATACTGAACAAGTTGAAGACGAGTCGCTGAATGGAATATATCTGATAGACCAGAAAAAAAGCCAATATTATTATTATAAGAAGAAGACAGTCACCTATATCCCCCGCCCTATACACCAAGTTTCAAGATATTATTTGTCACATTTTTCAAGTTGTGCTTCAGGAAACCAACCCGACCTCTTTACACTGACCTCAGCAGCCCATGGCATAATAAACCCACCGGACCTTTGGTCCCGGGGAGCTAAAAATTAACATTTCTTAGTATCAAAAGGCACAAATACATTACTTAATCAACACATATACCAACTTTCAACACCAAACCACTCATAGTTTTCAAGTTCTGCTCCAGAAACAAACCCGACCCCTCAGACTAACCTGACAGACCAAGTCTGAAATTGTTTCCATGGAAACACGAAAAAATTCTCACATTTCTCAGTATGAAAAGGCGCATCATCATCACCTTGTTAACATGTATACCAAGTTTCAAATCCGTATCATGAATAGTTTGGGATATATGCTCCGGAAACCAACATCGCTCTTAGAAACCAAGTCAAAATCTATCTTTTTATGTAAAAATTTGAAAAATACTTTTTCAAAAATCCAAAATAGCAAAAGGCAGCAGTTCACATGTTGCTTGATATGTATACGACGTTTCATGAAGATATCTTCAGTAGTTTTAAAGATATGGCCCAGAAATGAAAGTGTGACCGGTAGGACGGAACCCGTTTCTATATCCCTCACAATAATTATCCATACACATTCCTTTCGGGTGTTCGACGCGTCTTTCTCTTTCAAAATTCTCTCAAAATCTTCCGTATTTAGCAAAGTGAAGCAAACCTGGCGGCCATGCTTGTTTACAAATTGTCCCAGTCGCTCACTCGCTAGTGCAGAAGTTTTACGTCTCTGACGTGTGACGTCATGTTGTCTTGACAACCGTGCAATATCGTAAACCATATTCAACGCTCATTCTCCATTGGGTAGAGTGATGTAATACACGCCGGACACGCGATATGCGAACAATATTGCATGCTGTCGAACCAAATGAATGAAACCTGCTAGAAAGGAATAGAACACGTTTTTCTTCCGTCGAAAAAGTGTCCTGGATGGATAATAATTCCTGATATTTCACTCTGATGACGTCACTCTCACTGTTTTCCCGCTGACCAGACGCGCATCATCAAAATAGCGAACTGGTTCAAAATAAAAATTATTTTCATAAACTTGCTTTTTTTTTGTTGTTGTGTCCATGTAATATAAAAATATTACACGATGGCGTGAAGATATGAAGTTTATCTTCTCGTGTTGAAAATATTTTCACTCGTGAATATGTTCGCCACTCGAAGATAAACCTCATATCTTCACGCCGTTGTGTAATATCCTCCATGTATGATATTTCCGTCATATTGCTCAGACCGAGTCCATGAAACCATAATGTATAGAATCCATGTATTATTCAATTGTTTGTTTTTCTTCAATTGTCAAAAGTGTTACTTTATTTTATTATTTTAATTCACACCCAAACTAACCCTCCCAGTAGGAATGTGATATATAAACCAGTTTAATTCAGTAACCTAGACGTCCTGTCAGCTGTTATTGTTACACAGACGTACGTTCACGTACAGTCGCTGCTCACAGCTAACACTAGTACTGATTGCGACGAAGCTTCGCTTTGGTTAAAGTTTCATTATGTAAAGTCGTCTTAGCTACGTCTTCTATACATACAGCCTAAACGATGCGCTTCACTACCAAATTTCTCGCAGTTATGACCTCCTTAGTTGAGAGTTTTTCTAATGACGAACACGGGAAGAGACTCGCAGCGATGTGGCGACTAGAGACTACGAGACGTCAATGAAATTCGGCGACTTGTAGGTGATAGTGGATGAAATCACCAAAGTGGGCGGGTACCGAGATAAGCTACAACTTTGAGAGGACATCCGATGGAAGCGAAGACTGACATGACGTCAACACTGAGTTCCATCAAACATTTACCATAACGTCCACGACTTCGGCTCCTACCACGTCAAAATGGAAGATCATTTACTGAGCACCGAGACTTCTGGCTTTTGACAGGAAGAACACAATGAGCCAGTTTCTTGCTGCGAGGCGAGTGATCTCGCCAGCCACGGTCCTAAAATTCGATCTATAAACTGTATGAATTGTGAAGTAAAAGAATTTAAGCGTGGATGAATCGTTACTGTTGAAGCGGAGCTCTGTCCACATGCACACACTAGTGATATATTTATGATCTTGAAGCCAACTAGGCAGCTAATTCTTATTTTACTCTGACACATTTGGGTTGGGAAATATACACAAGGGATACTTAAGGCCCGGTCTCACAATACCGATAACTATAAATAAATCAGTTCCCTGCAGTTTATGTGGTCGGTGCTCACACCAGACCGATAACGATCCCTATAGCCCAGACCTGGGTTTATCCGTATCGCTGAGATTGCTTCTGGAGCCATTTTTCTGACCAATCAGGTCATCGTTTACCAGTACGTGATGTTGTCTGAGTATGTGCTATTTTTCCCCGGGCATCTTTGTACATCCTTACTGCATCATGAAGTCACGGAAAAAAAAAAAAAAAGGATCTTATTCACGGATACGTGATTGTTTTCCATGAAATATCAATAGTAAATTAATAAAGTAAGCATATAAATGCAGGTAAGATATTGTAATTGTGAACTTCGGCAGTCCGTAAAATCCGTCACCACTTCGTATTTTGTATCCTTTTTTATTATATTTCCGTAATCCGTGACCTATCTGTATTTTATCAACCACCGGAGTGTGTGCATGGGTTGTTTTGGAGTCTGAGCTGTACAGTACGACCCGGAATAACGTGCTACTACTTGGAACAAACTTCCATGACTGTTCCGAAGTTGCATGTGTTTATTTCCCCGAGTGATATTATAGTGGGGGTTATAGTTGTGGTGTTTCTGCTCCAGACTGGAACTAAACTCAGGCAGAGGGAGAGTCAGAGTTGGAGTTATCGGTGTTGTCGGAGCGGGCCCTTAGGCAACTCAAGCCTGGAATGTCCGGCTGAAGAGCAAATTCCTTTACATGTGGGTGGTCCTGAATGTCCACTATAACCAACTGTGAACTCCAAACCATGGTGATAAGCAAATCACTTTGTCGTGGAGCTCGCCAAAGCTCCATACTTAAGAGAATACAGTAAAACATCGCCCTGATTTTTGATGGCTTTTGTGAACATCCAATAACATCAACATATGAGGACCACCACAGGAAACCCGATCATAAGTGCAAAGCAACGTATCTCAAACACTTTACAACCAGACAACAGAACTTGTATTAGATGGGCTTTTATCTGGTGCTTCTTTTTAATTAGCTTCTTAAAAAAAAAAAACAATTACGGATTGTTTACCAACACATTTTACACTCATTGGGAGCCCTGCTTTTAGGCAGTGCCTGTATAAATATACATTACTGTATGTCTCCGCCTTTTTCCATTCCCTGGGCCATTCTCAGAAAATGCAACGAGGAATGGTAAAGACATTTTAAACATTTTTGTAGACACTAATTTGAGCTACAATCCCTGTAAATATATTTAATATACAAAAAAAACCCATCATAAATTCACAAAGCAAGAGATATAATTATTATGAAAAAAAAAAATGCCCAGTTGTTGTCTTTACCGTTACTTGATCAAGTAACTGGTTAACAGTAAAGACATCTCGTTGCATTTTTGGGTCACTGAGTGCAGGAAAAAAAAAAAGATAAACAATTTCTGCATTTATTATCCTGTCCTAACTTGCTACCAGGCTAACTAAACTTTTTCACCATGCAGCATCACTATCTTCATCATTCGGGAGTAACGGCAAAGACGGTTAATTTCCCTGAAACCTCAAAATGTCATATTTACGTGATCAGTATCCTGGATGCTAACATTCATGCACCAGTTATTTTATTTATTTATTTTTTTTCAAAATGGCTGCTCAACATCCTGGTCCTTCCTCATGTAGCTGCACTGCCCTCTATTGTCAAAGCCCTGAGTTACAGCATGATTTTACCATTTGGGTAACGGTAAAGACATCAAGAAAGTACACATTCATGCGCATATATTTTAGGCTATACACCAAAAACCGTTGAGGCACAGATCGTGATATTTTCTACAATAAAAAGTGAAGGTATAGAGGTAATATTTCAGAAAGAAAAGTGAAAATAAAATTTAAAACAAAGGAACTATTTCCATTCAAATTTCACTAATCCTCATTTAGACATGGCGGTAATGACATTTTGGTATGTTTAGGCTAAATAAAATTTAAGCAAATGCAGACAAAGTTGTCTCAATTTTTTTTTTACTGCTCTGTTAAATTCTTTCTGAACATAAATGTATAATAGAGCACCAGGATTAATGGTTTTAGAAGAAAAAAATTATAATTTAAAACTGAATGTGTCACATTTTCTGAGAACGTCCCGTCATCACTCTGCGTCGTTTTGTTTCTCGTGTCGTCGCTGGATAACAGATTATAGACCCGAGGTCTGCTTACAGAAGGCACACGCAAGCCACTCGCATCACCACCGCTTCCAGGACTTATTCCCTATTCACACACTTCTTGTGTAGGTGGAATGGCTAATTACTGCGGCGTGTCCTATATACCTGTACATCTGTATATATACGGTACACACACCTCCATACTGTGTACATGTGAGTAAGTGAGAAACTGCAGTGAGGAGTGTGAAAAGTGGTTGTGTGTGAACATTATAAGCAAAATGACAAAATGTGCGCTAGTCAGGCGTTAGGAAAAAAAAAAAAAGAAACCAGGTTCCGGTGCTGCGTGTAAACTAAACGTCTACAGCTATAATGCAGGGATGAGGGATGTTTAAGGATGTAATGAACACGACATCAGGTGTAACAGGAGATCAGGTCTTTCTTTATCCTCCTGATGGAGGCTGAATGGAATAATAAACTATTCTTTTACTGAGAATGCACTTGAAAATAAGGAAACAGTGACTGTGTGGTTAGTATTTAAGGCAGGACACGTCACAGATGATGTGATTTCGCCAGGTTAGCAGATCACAACCCAAATCTGACACCGAGTTTGTTCATATTCTCGTTGTGATAAACTCTCTCTCTCTCTCTCTCTCTCTCTCTCTCCACACTCCTTCTAGAAACATTAAATAAATGTCTCTGAACAAAAACCATGAATGAGCGGTTACTATGGAAATAATACCATATTGGAACCAGTGCGTGAATATAAACCTGTCCGTTCTGACCAATCAGATTTGAGGATTTAACCCTGCTGAAATCCTGCATGTTCAGTTTATCAGTACAGATATTAAATGACATTAACGTGTGTGAAATATTAGCAAAATTAAGGCATTTTTAACTCCTAATTAACCTCACGTGTTCTGTCTTTACGGGGAAATATCAGACCGAGGTCTTGATGGTACGGACCGAGCCTACGGCGAGGTTAATAAGGAGTTTATTATCTAGCTTTTTTATTTCTAAGATTAAAATAGACGGTCGTTAAAATGCAGTGCGACGCCGCTTTCGGTCATGTTATATTTGTAACATAGTCGAGTCGCGCGTGCAGAATAAACAGCTAGCGGTTTCAAAACTGAATTTCTATTGACAGTTGGTGGTTTCTAAATGCTCTTCATTGCTCATTTCTTGAATAACTCGCCGACTCCTGTTTGTCTTTCGGCCGTTTTTGATTCTGTTTTGATTTTCAATTAACCTTTTTTTTTTTCGTTTTGTTTTTGTTTGATTTTTGCAACATTTAAAGCCGGCGCCTTGGAAAGAAAGCCCATAATCTCCTACAGGCATTATGGGAAAATACTGCCCGCAAAGGAACCAATCAGAGTGCAGAATTTTACCGGAAGTAGCTCATGCTGTATAATAATTTATAATTATTATACATATGTGCCACTTTTTTCCATGGAATAAAAATGTGTTCTATTCCCTTCTAGCGGGTGTAACGGGATTTGTAGTCTAGCCCTGGGTGTGTTTTAGGGGTTCAAGAACCCAGCGTGTGGGTGTGAAAAGTTTAGTACGTGTAGGAAGAGGACCAGCGATAATGGCAGCTGTCCTTGAGAAACCCTTAAATGTTGGGAAAGCTACACAAAGAGAACACATCTGTTGACAAAGGACAATCCCTTTTACGGTAAGAGTTTAAATTCTTGCTTTAGACAAGCAAGAATTTAAACTTTTTTTTAGCAGAAAGTGCCACAAGGGTTTAAAACACCATCGTGAGGAAGGGGAGGCGCGCACGCCCGGAACCATTTCTTTGTTCTGCGTTTCTTTTGCGTTGAGAAACCAACAATAAAGATTATTTTTCCCTGCTTGGATCCAAATGAGTGAGCGTTTTTCTTTTTTCCACCACATGGGTTTATTGATGGCATGCACTAGTGTTATCCTATCGCTTATCCTCGGTGTATTACGCCACTCTCCTCAATGGAGAATGAGTGTGCAATATCGTTATAATATCGCACGCTGTCAAGACAACGTCACATCGGAGCTCATGCAAAGATCCAATGACAAAACTTTTCTGTGCACAATCATTTCTTTGTCGGCCGGGAAAGAGAGAAGATGGGATTAATTCAGTGCTAGATTTAAGAGCCATTCCACCAAATCGGTGCCATTTCCGTCCCTAGAAAATTATATGTATAAATGCACATAAAAATCTCATCTCATCTCATCATCTCTAGCCGCTTTATCCTGTTCTACAGGGTCGCAGGCAAGCTGGAGCCTATCCCAGCTGACTACGGGCGAAAGGTGGGGTACACCCTGGACAAGTCGCCAGGTCATCACAGGGCCGACACATAGACGCAGACAACCATTCACACTCACATTCACACCTACGCTCAATTTAGAGTCACCAGTTAACCTAACCTGCATGTCTTTGGACTGTGGGGGAAACCGGAGCACCCGGAGGAAACCCACGCGGACACGGGGAGAACATGCAAACTCCGCACAGAAAGGCCCTCGCCGGCCACGGGGCTCGAACCCGGACCTTCTTGCTGTGAGGCGACAGCGCTAACCACTACACCACCGTGCCGCCGCACATAAAAATGTACTTTAAAATACATTTCCTTATTATGCAGAATGTCCTGCACACTGATCTGATTTCAAATTTAAGATATATAATTGTAAGGATTAATAAAAACTACCTAAAACACTGAAAAATAGCATGTGCTACCTGTCCCCGCACTCTAACTTTATACTTAACTATGAAATACAGTATTATGATTAAAATCCTTCAGAAACAGTATTTCTTTTGCACTGTTGTGTGACTCCATATCCTATCCATGGTTTAAATTTTTTTTTTTTCATAAGAAATCCACAATATCTTAGTTAAAATACACATTTTAGTCGTGTCCCTGGGTTTTCACTCAGTCCTGTTACCCTAACATATTACCCCATCTGACAAATTTGGAACATTCCATAAATCACATGCTCAACAGGAAGTTACATCAGTTGTGTCTTCTGAAGGCCATGGGAAGACCAAAAGTTAGTTCTCTCATTTACTTTTCTGTATATTTGATGATTTTTTTAACTTTGACTGATAAGGTCAATGTCAACATACTGTCCTGTTACTTAAATTATTTCTTAGATGATATTTGTTTATTTTAAAAATACAGATTTTTGGTAAATCACTAGAATGTGCTAAGTGTGGTCATGCTATTAGCGATGACGCCATGTGGCTTAATTCCATCCTAGGCTAAAAACTCAGTCCTGTTACTTTCAGAGTTTTGGTAACAGGACTGAAAAAAATGCAGCCATCTTTGACTTCCAAACCGTGTAACATAGCCTGAGGTTGACCAATACACATTTTGAATAGTTAAATGTGTGTTATTATAATCAGTGTTGAAAAGATATAACAAATTAAGTTTAATTTGGGAGTGGTACAACAAGCAAATGGCACCCATTCGGTGTAATGTCCCTTAAACACTAAACAGATCAACTTGAAACTGAAGACGTGCTGAACATCTGAAAGAAAAGAAAGAAAGCACAACTTTATTCATCACACACTTGTGAAATTTCCTCTCTGCATTTAACCCATCTGAAGCAGTGAACACACACATGCACATTGAGCACACAGACACACAGCAGTAGGCAGCCATGCTAACAGCGCCCGGGGAGCAGGTGGGAGTTCGGTGCCTTGCTCAAGGGCACCTCAGCCCAAGGCCGTCCCATATTAACCTAACCTGCACCTCTTTGGACTGTGGGGGAAACCGGAGCACCCGGAGGAAACCCACGCGGAACATGCAAACTCCACACAGAAAGGTCCTCGCCGGCTGCTGGGCTCGAACCCAGAACCTTCTTGCTGTGAGGCGACCGTGCTAACCACTACACCACCGTGCCACCCAGGCTACCAAAACTTTTATTATATGCCATATTTTTCATGCATATTTACGGAAGAAAAACATACCAACGGACATCGAGAAACTGGAAAAGAGACAGGTCGGAGATGTAAAACTTTCATGCTCGCGAGTGACTGTAAACAAACACAGCTGCGAGGTTTGCTTTGTTAAAAGCAGAAGATTTTGAGAGAAATTTGGCTGCCAGGCCGCTCCGTTGTGTATAGCTGTCGATGTTGATTTTAAAAGTAACTACGCAAATTACACAGGGAAAACAATAATGTTTGGCTTGACTGAACGAGCATTAGCCTGCGCTACTACTAGCCTGTGGTAGTACTATGCCGGCTAGAAGGCAACTGGACTGCCATGCTAACAGCACCGTATCGCGGGTAAGCTCACGTTAGCCTTCGCTAATGCTGCTGCTGAATGCTACACCAGCTAGAAGGTAACTGGACTGCCGCGCTACCAGCACCAAGTCGCAGTTAAGCTCGCACTGGCCTTCGAGAATGCTGATATGCAGAGTGTGTGTATGTATAAGAACATTAGCTGGCTTTTTTTTCCCTGGTATATCAGATATATTCCATTCAGCTACTCGTCTTTGACTCATTCAATATTATACTAGCTGAATGAAATACCGTACATCTGATATACCACTCAATGCCAGCCAATATTATTTAAATATACATGCTCCTGTGCATCGTACCACATACATTTATGCAGAGGAAGACATCCTGAGTCAAAAGAAAGAGAGAAAAATCAAGACAGATAGCCACAGACAAAGAGAGAGAGAGAGAGATATTTATATTGATCTATGTATAGCTGTTTAACACCCACTGTAACCATGTGATCCTGGAAGACCTTGCAAATTTGCTGATTTTTTTTTATTTCTAAAAAAAAATATTTCTAGTCTTTTCTTGCAGTGCTATTGAACAATAAAAAACAAACAAACAAACAAACAAAAACACTCATAAGTAGACGTCAACAGTTTGAACTGAGAATCAATTAACATTATTATGGTCAGCAAACATGGAATTAACCCTTAATTGACGGACAAGTAATAATCTGTTTTCTTTCTCGTTCCGTTTTATTCCCGTCCTTTATCACAGCGAGGCATGACACCGCTCACGTCCAGCCATCACAGCTGGAGCCGGGGGTCATTCAATTATAGCCTCGTGTAGAGTCCGAATTAATTATCATCCCCCTGCTCATTAAAATGCAAATGGAGATCATAATTAATAGATTATATGTGAGCGTTAATGAGAGAAAAAGACAAAATAATAATTATAGGCTAGATAACAAATCACCTTGGAAAAGAAGATGAGGAACATTCCAGTGATTATTGACGTTTCTCGAAACCTGTCGCGTAAGCAGGAATATGGCGACGTGACCGAGCGCTGGTGAGGTTCAGACTGTATTTCGCTATGATTTGGATAAACATGCAGCAGCGTGACGTCCAGGTCAGGTGCGTAAACTCTGTATTCCCTGTAACGTAAGGTCGAAGAAACTCCTGCATATACACACTGGACCCAGTTGCAGGACGTAGTTGGTGTTGTTCAATAAGACAACCATGATTGTGAATCAGCCCATCTGGTCTCCTCCAATCCAAATGATCGGATTCCACTCGGTCCTTTCCTCGTCTGGCGCGAACGTCAGATCAAATCGAAATTAATAGCAAGGTACACAATTAATTACGTTCTGGTCACAATCAGGGATACATTTTTACTGAGAACATGTTGTGAGCCATCAGAAGCAAACTCATTAAGGTACCAGATGTTTCAAAGTATTCTGTGGAATCATCCATCATGACTCAACAGGGTTCGAGTCATTTCATACGAGTTTGCTGATGGTATCTGAAAAATGTCGCTTGTGAATAAACAAAAAAAAAAATGTGAATTTACATGTCATGGTGGGTCAAATTAAAAAGGATTGTTTTGTCGACAATCAAGGAATGGTCACATAAAATCGATAGTGGTGATGGTGAAATTCTTACTGTTCGTTTTGCAGGTTATTTGAAGGTGCTACAACATCCGAGGACGAAGTTATGGACCAAAGACTGACCTCATATCCTCACTGACGCTTCGCTTTAGCTGCCTTACTTGGTCATTGCCCAAGTTAAAAACAAAAAAAGGAGTAAATGTTTCACTTTAGGTTTAAAGTATGTATCTGGAATAAAAACTGTTACTGAGGAAAAAAGGTTTACGGGCACACTGTGATAGCAGAATCCTTTCTGTGGTGATCAAATCTGTCAGCAAAGAATTCAGCTACAGTGGTGCTTGAAAGTTTGTGAACCCTTTAGAATGTTCTATATTTCTGCATAAATATGACCTAAAACATCATCAGATTTTCACACAAGTCCTAAAAGTAGATAAAGAGAACCCAGTTAAACAAATTAGACAAAAATATTATACTTGCTCATTTATTTATTGAGGAAAATGATCCAATATTACATATCTGTGAGTGGCAAAAGTATGTGAACCTGTAGGATTAGCAGTTAATTTGAAGGTGAAATTAGAGTCAGGTGTTTTCAATCAATGGGATGACAATCAGGTGTGAGTGGGCACCCTGTTTTATTTAAAGAACAGGGATCTATCAAAGTCTGATCTTCACAACACATGTTTGTGGAAGTGTATCATGGCATGAACAAAGGAGATTTCTGAGGACCTCAGAAAAAGCGTTGTTGATGCTCATCAGGCTGGAAAAGGTTACAAAACCATCTCTAAAGAGTTTGGACTCCACCAATCCACAGTCAGACAGATTGTGTACAAATGGAGGAAATTCAAGACCATTGTTACCCTCCCCAGGAGTGGTCGACCAACAAAGATCACTCCAAGAGCAAGGCGTGTAATAGTCGGCGAGGTCACAAAGGACCCCAGGGTAAATCCTAAGCAACTGAAGGCCTCTCTCACATTGGCTAATGTTAATGTTCATGAGTCCACCATCAGGAGAACACTGAACAACAATGGTGTGCATGGCAGGGTTGCAAGGAGAAAGCCACTGCTCTCCAAAAAGAACATTTCTGCTTGTCTGCAGTTTGCTGAAGATCATGTGGACAAGCCAGAAGGCTATTGGAAAAATGTTTTGTGGACGGATGAGACCAAAATAGAAATTTTTGGTTTAAAGAGAAGCGTTATGTTTGGAGAAAGGAAAACACTGCATTCCAGCATAAGAACCTTATCCCATCTGTGAAACATGGTGGTGGCAGTGTCATGGTTTGGGACTGTTTTGCTGCATCTGGGCCAGGACGGCTTGCCATCATTGATGGAACAATGAATTCTGAATTATACCAGCGAATTCTAAAGGAAAATATCAGGACATCTGTCCATGAACTGAATCTCAAGAGAAGGTGGGTCATGCAGCAAGACAACGACCCTAAGCACACAAGTTGTTCTACCAAAGAATGGTTAAAGAAGAATAAAGTTAATGTTTTGGAATGGCCAAGTCAAAGTCCTGACCTTAATCTAAACGAAATGTTGTGGAAGGACCTGAAGCGAGCAGTTCATGTGAGGAAACCCACCAACATCCCAGAGTTGAAGCTGTTCTGTACGGAGGAACGGGCTAAAATTCCTCCAAGCCGGTGTGCAGGACTGATCAACAGTTACCGCAAATGTTTATTTGCAGTTATTGCTGCACAAGGGGGTCACACCAGATACTGAAAGCAAAGGTTCACATACTTTTGCCACTCACAGATATGTAATATTGGATCATTTTCCTCAATAAATAAATGACCAAGTATAATATTTTTGTCTCATTTGTTTAACTGGGTTCTCTTTATCTACTTTTAGGACTTGTGAAAATCTGATGATGTTTTAGGTCATATTTATGCAGAAATATAGAAAATTCTAAAGGGTTCACAAACTTTCAAGTACCACTGTAAATTTCTGTAAGTCCGTGACAACCCAATTTTAGGGAAATAATGAAGGACTTGGTTTAAGTTATATAACTTCTGAATAGAGCTGTGGGAGCTATGTTCAGTGCGTATACAAAGTTTCACGGATAAAATATTTACCTGGTAATTACAAGGCAGATACTTGCAGTGTAAGTCTGTGACACATGTAAGTCCCTTGACACTTAATATAGTCATGTTTGGAAATCTGACTGTATTGAAGAATATTTAAAATAGCATACATTAAAATGCAAAATATTTCATGAAAGGACTTACGGTAATTACCCCTGAAACAAGTACAGAGCAGCGTCTCTCCCCAGGGATTTCAAACAGCATCCTGGTAAACTGTCATTTTGAAATAGCATTTTGCTTCTTGAAATGGCGTCAAAATCCACCCTATATGTGACACCTCTCCGAATCCAGGGACGCATGTCGGCCGAAACGAATCCGAGATAATCGCAAAAGAAGTTTTTTTTTTCGAAATTTGTGATTTTCGTTTTTTCCATAATGTGCAAGTTGAGATCTTGAAGAATGCAATCAGTATTTCAGATAAGGCCAAAAAAAAAAAAAAAAGATAGTGTGTTTCAGGTAACATGAAATACTAAAATAAGGTCGGTAGGTAGGAAAAAGTTTTTTTTTCGTTTTTTTTTTTTTTTTATTTTGTTCGAAAAAATTAACACAAGTAAACATCTTACAAAATAGTATTTTGGCACAGAATCCTTTATACCACACATCATAATAAAATAAAAGTGTTTTAAATCTTTAAACGAATAAAAAAAAATATCGCAAGAGTTCGAGTTATGATCTACGGAAGCGTATTGCTGCCACACTCAAAAAAAAAAATTGGCTTAGAATCAAGTAATTACGTGAAAAGATATTGTTAAAGTTATCACGTTTTTACAATATATTTATCATGCAATAACACATCATGTAATTTCATGATACGAAATTATCACATTATTTCATGATATTTTCATGTAATAACGTGAAAACACCTTATCAAGAAATAACGTGAAAATAACGTCCTAGGCTAGGCTACTTCCATTAAAAGCAGACGGCCTAGCCTAGCCTACTGTAGAACTTGGGTCGAGCAAAAACGCCGAGCAAAAACATGGCTGAATCCTGAATGACTCCTATTTGTATAAATAGGGGACTACATAGGCGGCAAAATGTAGTGTTTTTCCTGCCATGGAAGTGCACTTGTATACTGAAGAGGAAGCAATTTGCATTACAGCCGTGAATGAGGATTCAAAATGGCAGCTCGGCTCAGTTTTCCCTTCTTCCTTCAATATACAAGTGCGCTTCCATGTTTATGCAGGAGGGCGGATAGAAATGGCGAAACATTTTACTTTTTATCGTTTCTTTCACAACTTGAATGCGTTGAAACAAAAAATTATGACAAACTAACGTCGCTTACACTAAAATGTTGTAATAAAAACTTTACAGTCGGCAATTTCGACGCGGGCGGCACGGTGGCGTAGTGGTTAGCGCTGTCGCCTCACAGCAAGAAGGTCTGGGTTCGAGCCCCGGGGCCGGCGAGGGCCTTTCTGTGCGGAGTTTGCATGTTCTCCCCGTGTCCGCGTGGGTTTCCTCCGGGTGCTCCGGTTTCCCCCACAGTCCAAAGACATGCAGGTTAGGTTAACTGGTGACTCTAAATTGAGCGTAGGTGTGAATGTGAGTGTGAATGGTTGTCTGTGTCTATGTGTCAGCCCTGTGATGACCTGGCGACTCGTCCAGGGTGTACCCCGCCTTTCGCCCGTAGTCAGCTGGGATAGGATCCAGCTTGCCTGCGACCCTGTAGAAGGATAAAGCGGCTACAGATAATGAGATGAGATGAGAGAATTTCGACGCGGAAATTCTCGATCGGTCGGGTTACCGGAAACACACTTTTTTTTTTTTTTGGCCTAATAGATTGTTTTGTTGGAAAAGCATACATTTTTTTGTTGCAAATTGTCTCGTTTTTGTCAGGACTGTAGCCTGCTGGGGGGTGTGGGTAAATTACCATATGGGCCATTCACATGATGATTTAAGTCTTTTTTTTTTTTTGCGAATCAGCTGTATGATACGAGCTGAGCTCGTGGCTACTTAAGCTGCATACAGGCGTGTAATTTCACGATGGAATGAGGAAGCTAAACAGAGCGCAGAGGAGCTGAAACACCGCGAAGCAAACAGACACACGGTATTTACATCGGTGATAACCATTTCTAGCAAAAAAAAAAACGCAACCAAAAGGAAGTGTTCTAGGACTACATTATTCCATCGGAGGCATTGGTGTGTGCAAGGCGCCGTTTCTCTTTCTGATGGGGTGAGTTTATTAATCTAAGGCTGTGTGGTTATTTTTGCATGTAACGGAGAGTGTTGTGGTTTGGTTACATGAAACTAGTGTTGTGTTAGTTGTTATCATCGTGCTCTCTTTCTTTCTTACGGTGTGAGTAATTTTTCAACCACAAAACGTTAAAGTATACTTTAGGACTTATTTTTGTACTTCATAATTGTGTTGGGCATACTTTGCATGGAAGGAAAATTGACGTGGTGATCTTTGTTTACATGAAAGTAGCATCGTGCTAGCTAGTAGGGGGTAGGGCTTTCCTTAATGTCATGCAAATGAGCACCATTATGTGCCCGCCCTACACCCAGAGTAGCTGCGATGGAAAACTTTGAGGGCGATTTTCTCCCTTTTCTGTTTTAAGAAGTATACACTTTCAAAAGGCCACACATTCTTCAAATATTGTCAGATCTCCACATGGAAGGCATCATTGGAAAGCTTAGAAACTGTGCTTTCTGAATCTGTCAATAACTCAAAATGCCCCCGGGCGGACATGTGTCCCTGGATTCCGTTATCTGACACATATGTTTCGTAAATGCATTCCGTCAGTAAACAGGAAGTCGATGTGTGACAGACCTGAAAACGGTATACAGGGTATAGAACCCCAAGCTGAAGCTCGGTACCAAATATCAAGCAGTTGTCATTTGTAGTTGCTGAGAAAAGAATATGTTACAAAAACTTTGTTAATCCACGCTATACATTTTGTACATACATTCAGGTGGTAAACAGGAAGTCGATGTGTGACAGACCTGAAAACGGTATGCACGGTATAGAACCCCAAGCTGAAGCTTGGTACCAAATATCAAGCAGTTGTCATTTGTAGTTGCTGAGAAAAATGTTAGGAAAATTTTGTAAATCCACATGATACGTTTTGTAAATACATTAAGTCGGTAAACAGGAAGTCGATGTGCGACAGACCTGAAAACGGTACACACGGTATAGAACCCCAAGCTGAAGTTTGGTACCAAGTGGCTATGATTTGTGGTTGCTGAGAAAAAGGGTGTTTCGGATGAACGAAAATACGGACGGACAGAGGTAAATCAGTATACCCCCTCCCTCCTGCAGAGTGGCGAATAAAAAGAATAAAATAAAAAATAAATAAATAAATAAAATGAAATTTTATATATATATATATATATATATATATATATATATATATATATATATATATACACACACACACACACACAGTGGTACTTGAAAGTTTGTGAACCCTTTATAATTTTCTATATTTCTGCATAAATATGACCTAAAACATCATCAGATTTTCACACGAGTCCTAAAAGTAGATAAAGAGAACCCAGTAAAAAAAAAATAACACAAAAATATTATACTTGGTCATTTATTTATTGAGGAAAATGATCCAATATTACATATCTGTGAGTGGCAAAAGTATGTGAACCTTTGCTTTCAGTATCTGGTGTGACCCCCTTGTGCAGCAACAACTGCAACTAAACGTTTCCAGGAACTGTTGATCAGTCCTGCACACCGGCTTGGAGGAATTTTAGTCCGTTCCTCCATACAGAACAGCTTCAACTCTGGGATGTTGGTGGGTTTCCTCACATGAACTGCTTGCTTCAGGTCCTTCCACAACATTTCCATTGGATTAAGGTTCGGACTTTGACTTGGCCATTCCAAAACATTAACTTTATTCTTCTTTAACCATTCTTTGGTAGAACGACTTGTGTGCTTAGGGTCGTTGTCTTGCTGCATGACCCACCTTCTCTTGAGATTCAGTTCATGGACAGATGTCCTGACATTTTCCTTTAGAATTCGCTGGTGTAATTCAGAATTCATTGTTCCATCAATGATGGCAAGCCATCCTGGCCCAGATGCAGCAAAACAGGCCCCAACCATGGTACTACCACCACCATGTTTCACAGACGGGATAAGGGTCTTATGCTGGAATGCAGTATTTTCCTTTCTCCAAACACAACGCTTCTCATTTAAACCAAAAAGTTCTATTTTGGTCTCATCCGTGCACAAAACATTTTTCCAATAGCCTTCTGGCTTGTCCACGTGATCTTTAGCAAACTGCAGAGGAGCAGCAATGTTCTTTTTGGAGAGCAGTGGCTTTCTCCTTGCAACCCTGCCATGCACACCATTGTTGTTCAGTGTTCTCCTGATGGTGGACTCATGAACATTAATATTAGGGCAATTCCATGTAAATGTCAACCTCACCATGCAAAAATAAAGCAACATGTAATTCATCAAAACCACTCCCAGAGATATCACCTAGGCCTGTATTTTACAGATGTGAATAAGTTGAACCAATTTGTCACAAGAATCGTTCCCTTCGCCTTAATATGTCAGTCTTTCTTTCTTATAATGTAAACCCCAAGCTAAAATCAACTTTGATCATGTACAATTCTATATTATTGCCACAAGCCACAGAAATGTATGCTAAAATCCACAAAACAATAGCCATCCTAAATATTATTTAAGAACTTTGATAGTTTTAGCTGATATTTAGAGAGTTTTTCAAAGGGTTATGGTGGTTAAATTGCTGATTTTCTAAACATATGCCATGTCTATTTCGGACGCGTCACATCCATAACGCAATTTCGTCACATCCATAACGCTGACTTTTCCTTCCGAAACTCTGCATGAAATACAAAATATTTTAAACAAAGATTTTTTAAATATTCACCTTGGACCTCTCTATCAAATGGATATCTCCATTTCGACATTAGGTTTACAATTTCACAGAGTTTGATAAAAATGTACAGTCACCCAAGAAAAGTGATACTTTTTCTGTCACGTCCATAACGCATCTTTTATTGGCGTTTTCTGGCATGCCCTAGATGTACTATAGGATTTGTTCTTGTTCTATCACTTCTCCAGTATGGTACAGCCTTAAAATATGCAACACCTGTTTAAATACTGGGAGACAATAAAACATGCACTGGGTCATTTGTTGCCATTTTGAGTTCAAGTGTCACGTCCATAACGCTGGAATTGCTCATTAGCCAATGTGAGAGAGGCCTTCAGTTGCTTAGAAGTTACCCTGGGGTCCTTTGTGACCTCGCCGACTATTACACACCTTGCTCTTGGAGTGATCTTTGTTGGTCGACCACTCCTAGGGAGGGTAACAATGGTCTTGAATTTCCTCCATTTGTACACAATCTGTCTGACTGTGGATTGGTGGAGTCCAAACTCTTTAGAGGTGGTTTTGTAACCTTTTCCAGCCTGATGAGCATCAACAACGCTTTTTCTGAGGTCCTCAGAAATCTCCTTTGTTCGTGCCATGATACATTTCCAAAAACATGTGTTGTGAAGATCAGACTTTGATAGATCCCTGTTCTTTAAATAAAACAGGGTGCCCACTCACACCTGATCGTCATCCCACTGATTGAAAACACCTGACTCTAATTTCACCTTCAAATTAACTGCTAATCCTACAGGTTCACATACTTTTGCCACTCACAGATATGTAATATTGGATCATTTTCCTCAATAAATAAATGACCAAGTATAATATTTTTTGTCTCATTTGTTTAACTGGGTTCTCTTTATCTACTTTTAGGACTTGTGTGAAAATCTGATGATGTTTTCGGTCATATTTATGCAGAAATATAGAACATTCTAAAGGGTTCACAAACTTTCAAGCACCACTGTATATAACCCACAGCTTGTCAGGTTACAGTTGTTGTTTTTTTCTCCTCCTCTCTCTCCCCCTCTTCCCCATATCTTATTCTTTTTATATTTGTATATGTAAATACTTTATTTATTTTAATTTATCTAGAAGTTTCTTTTTCTCTATTTCTTTTTTTTCTGTTTATCTGTTATGATGCTGCTGGAATCTTAATTTCCCTGAGGGAACCCTCCTAAAGGGATCAATAAAGTTTTATCTAATCTAATCTCCAGAGAAACCCTCCTGAAGCTCTTCCAGTGTCGGAAAACTGTTAAAGCCCTGACACTGGAGACTCCTTCCGTACATGTTCAACAAACATCTTCCAAATCATCCTTTGTTGAACAAGGCATCGTTTTAGTCAGTCATTTACCACTTATAGTGTATTTGTGACGCCTTAAGTGAATACTTGACGCCGTTTTCACCAGTATTGCGTTAGATTTTGTATTTGCATTGTTAAACCATCTCCATTTTCCATCTCCAGCCTCCAGTTCGTGGAGGCAAAGTGGAAAATCTGGCTGCTTGTTTGAAAAGGGTCAGCTGTTTCTCTGACCCTGTGTCAGCTGAAAAAGGTCATTAATGCGTTATCGCCGTCAGACAATCTCTAATGTTTTATCTGCCAGAGGTCTTCAACTCTGCCCAGCGTTAAGTGAGAGGAAAGTGGAAAAGCGCTGTGTCACTGCCAAGAAGAGAGAAAAAAAAACATTTCACTTCTGCTCCAGCTGCACCGGAGGGGGTGAGGGATGGGGATCGGGATTAGGGGAAGAGGTTTGTTCTCTTTCTCAATAACTTAACACAATGAAACAAAGATGAACTGCGCAAAAAAAAAAGTTATCTTGAAGAACAGTTCTGCCACCGCTGTCACATTCGAACCACTTGATGCGATGGGAACACAATGTGCAATCATTCGCAATTCAGTAGTGATTTAGTGTGCACTTCCTCCAGAGCCCCTCCAAGTGAAACACCATTTGGCAAGCACACAATGAGCAGGAATTATTGCTGCTAAATACCGATGCTTTCGGTTCGTTTACAAAATCCCATAAGCAGCTGATACTCAGCAGTGTGAGCAAAGCAGCCCGTGCAGGAGAACATGAGTCCGGCTGATCATCAGCCTGCTGTGTACTTTCTCTCCACGATCAAATTTACACGGTTTCACCAGGACGTATTCAGCATGTGACACTTGCTTGAAAAAAAAAAAAAACGGTTTAACTCATTCTCATCTCATTATCTCTAGCCGCTTTATCCTGTTCTACAGGGTCGCAGGCAAGCTGGATCTTATCCCAGCTGACTACGGGCGAAAGGCGGGGTACACCCTGGACAAGTCGCCAGGTCATCACAGGGCTGACACATAGACACAGACAACCATTCACACTCACATTCACACCTACGGTCAATTTAGAGTCACCAGTTAACCTAACCTGCATGTCTTTGGACTGTGGGGGAAACCGGAGCACCCGGAGGAAACCCACGCGGACAACATGCAAACTCCACACAGAAAGGCCCTCGCCGGCCACGTGGCTCGAACCCGGACCTTCTTGCTGTGAGGCGACAGCGCTAACCACTACACCACCGTGCCGCCCACGGTTTAACTAACAAACAATTAGACAGAGCAAGAAAGGTTATTTTACGTTAGCTAGATTAGCATGGTAGCTCGAGTGCAAAAACGAAACGAAAAAAAGATATGGGTTAGTGGCGATGTTACAAATACAAATATGAGCCAACTTATCGAACACCGATGACTTCAACATCTGTATACATCACCTCGACAGATGTGTCTTCTCCATAATTTATGGATAATATTCAGAACTCCATAAACGGATATTAACTTCTCGAAGAAGGGGAAAGAAATGAGTCTTTAATGTGGCGTAACTGAATATCGTTTTTCCACTTCAATTAAACGTTCCTCTCGTCAGTGCCGGCACGTGATCACGTGTTTGACAGATGTAATATTGAGAAATAATGAACAGAAATATTAAACGCTGGTCTCCGAGGCTTCAGTGCATGTCAGCTCAATATCTTCGGCTGTAACGGCGCATGCTCTGGTGCTGTTTGGGGGAAAAAAAAGTCCACTTTGTGAATGTTCTAACTGCTACGACATGCGGCAGTGACACTCATGTCATTAGAGTGCCACAACAGGTTGAAAATAATCTGATGCTTTGCACAGATGAAATATTTGCACACTGCATTTATTAAAAAGCAGAAGTGAAGGAGTGAATTCTCTGTAAGGCAGAGCAGTTGATGAGCCCAGTTTCAAAAGTTTCGGGACGGTATGTGAAACATGAATAAAAACAATGCAATGATCTGCAAATCCCTTCCACCTTTATGCAACTGAAAACTACAAGGACAAGATATTTAATGTTCAAACTTGATCATTTTTTTTGTAAATATATACGGGTCATTCGAGAATTTGGGGTACATTTCATTCATCTCATCTCATCTCATTATCTCTAGCCGCTTTATCCTGTTCTACAGGGTCGCAGGCGAGCTGGATCCTATCCCAGCTGACTACGGGCGAAAGGCGGGGTACACCCTGGACAAGTCGCCAGGTCATCACAGGGCTGACACATAGACACAGACAACCATTCACACTCACATTCACACCTACGGTCAATTTAGAGTCACCAGTTAACCTAACCTGCATGTCTTTGGACTGTGGGGGAAACCGGAGCACCCGGAGGAAACCCACGCGGACACGGGGAGAACATGCAAACTCCACACAGAAAGGCCCTCGCCGGCCCCGGGGCTCGAACCCGGACCTTCTTGCTCTGAGGAGACAGCGCTAACCACTACACCACCGTGCCGCCCGGTATATTTCACCTCTCTGAAATAAACCTTTAATTATTTCCCACAAAATAAATCTTTACTGAATCAGTTTTGAACAACAATGCAAATGATGATAAACTTTCACCAATAGCGATGCTTGATCTACATTTTAGACCCAATTTATCCATAAAACATTAACTTAATGACTCCCACCCCTCCCCCAACATTATTATCGGTCTTCGACTCCTGATTCATCCGTTCAACTCCAGTAAACAGGAAGTGATTCAGTCAGACGATCCGTTTTATTTTTGGAGCTTATTCTATTAACTGTTATAAAATCAATCGCACGGAATAGGAAGTCTATTTGCTGGATTGTGTGAAATTTCAGTAAGAAAAACATCTTTTTTTATCCGTCCCAGTGTCCATGTCAACTCTGTTAACTCTGTTATAAAACCACATAAAATCCACAAAGACTTTTAATAATGCGCGCGACACCTGCACCGAGTGATGTCACTTCCTCTGGCAGGAAACTTCAGAAAAGCAGTGAGGTGTGTTGTGTTTCTCCTCTCGTGAATTTGAACAAAATCTTCAGGATTTTACACCAACAGGAGATTCGCTATTCGTCAACTCTGTTATTGTGATACAGTATTGGAGCGAATCTCGCGCTCATTTTTTTTAACCAATAATATGATTAAAATCCATACAATTCTGGTTTTATACATGACGTGTGGGAGCTAGTTTGAGGCTAGCATGTGGAGTTAAGACATAAAATGGTGGAAAATGTCACCTCTGTTATGTTTAATTCTGTTAATGGATTGCCCAGTTTAAGGTTCACAGAGTTGACGATGACTAACAGAGTCAACACTTGAAATGCACCCGCAATTACAGAATGTGCAGTATACACATTCTGAATTTGATGCCTGCAACACGTTCCAATAAAGTTGGGACCGGGGCAGCAAAAGACTGGGAAAGTTGTGGAATGCAACAAACAAAAAACAAACAAACAAAAAAAAAAAAACAACCCAACCCCTGTCTGGAACATTCCACAGGTAAATTGGTAACAGGTACACTCCAACCCCACTATAACAAACTCTTACTACAAACTTTTGCATATAACGAATTAAATTTGCGTACCCGCCTTTAATAACAGAGTTGGGGCCTTTAAAAAAAATTAAAATAAAATTAAAAAACCACACATCACTGAGACATGCACTCCTCTTCCCCTAGAGACAAACAATAAGTAATCAAGTCCACAGTCAAGTTGACAATTTGTGTTAGCACCATAAAACAAAGACTGAACAAGCCTCACTGAGGTGTCCATCACTAACAATTATCAAGCAAAAA
The DNA here is from genome assembly GCF_027579695.1 of Neoarius graeffei. Lineage (NCBI taxonomy): Eukaryota > Metazoa > Chordata > Actinopteri > Siluriformes > Ariidae > Neoarius > Neoarius graeffei. The sequence goes on along the minus strand of NC_083575.1, from coordinate 93,841,119 downwards.
AAAAAATCCTTTAAAATGACTTTATTTTGCGAGCTAAAAGCAGTTTTACTTGAGTCTTTACTCCATGAGCACTGTTGTCATGGCTACTCATCACATCCACGTGCTCTGAGCGCGTGCACAGCACCATTAGGACCAATTACCCTGCACCTGTTCCAGATTAGAGCGCAATCACAGCACACACTTATCAGGACTCCCTAAGCACAGATTTTGCAACGTATATGTGCTGTACCTAGTGTGTCTCACATTACCAATCCTTTGTATCCATGTCTTGCTTTACTGGTTTTGACTCCGTTTCGACTCGACTTAAGACCATAACTAAAGAGGAGCACACACGTCTTTAAATTAGAAAACTCAAGGATTTATTGGAGTAAACATAAACAAAACTTAAACCGAAGAAAGACATAAAGGTAAACAAAATAAGCAAATGAGTCAGTATGGATAGTTGATAATCAATAAGGAAAGTGTCTGGATAAACAGAACACAAGGTGTGGTGCATTGTTAAAAAAACAAAAAACAAAAACCCTGCTCCACAAACCAAGGCGGCCCAAAAAGGACAGCTGCCACCTGTCCCCTTCCTCTCTCTCTGGTATCTACCAAACTAATCTTACTCGTATATAGAGGCTGAAACAGATGAGACAGGCCTCAGGTGAGCAGGTGGGAGGAGCCAACACAAAACAGGAAAACCAAATGAGCCCAGAGAGCGTTACAATACGCTTTTGTATTTTGGGCTTTGCCTTTGTGATTATCTCGGATACTCTGTTTGTGCCTCACCCGACCATCCCCCGTTCCACAACCCTGCCTTTGCGTTACGTTTTTGAACTGTTTACCTGCCCGTTTTTAAATAAACACTCTTCCTGCAATTACATCCGTTATCCGCTTCCGTCACATGACGCTTGTAAATGTAAGATGCTCTCCATCAAAGACAAACGTCATATCCTGGATCGTCGAAAGTGTGGTGAGAAAATCACAAATTTGTCTGAGGAATACGGTATCCTAAAAAAACCTCAATTTCAACTTTTAATGAAAAAGAGCTCAGAGACTTTGTCGATAACTGGAATCAACATCTCATTATCTCTAGCCGCTTTATATGTTCTACAGGGTCGCAGGCAAGCTGGAGCCTATCCCAGCTGACTACGGGCGAAAGGCGGGGTACACCCTGGACAAGTCGCCAGGTCATCACAGGGCTGACACATAGACACAGACAACCATTCACACTCACATTCACACCTACGCTCAATTTAGAGTCACCAGTTAACCTAACCTGCATGTCTTTGGACTGTGGGGGAAACCGGAGCACCCGGAGGAAACCCACGCGGACACGGGGAGAACATGCAAACTCCGCACAGAAAGGCCCTCGCCGGCCACGGGGCTCGAACCCGGACCTTCTTGCCGTGAGGTGACAGCGCTAACCACTACACCACCGTGCCGCCCTGGAACCAACATGACGGGATGAAAAGAAAGAAGATGTGGCAAGCAAACAACAAGTGTGACCAATTTCCTTCGTAAATATGTAAGTATAATAAGCGTAAATATAAATTGGTGGTGTTTTACGCAAGACTGAGTGTCTGGTGTAACAAGTGGGTCCGTTTCAGTGTTACGAACTATTTGGACTAGGGATGGCGAAAACTAAAAAAAATCTTGACCGACCACCGAGCCTCATTAGCCGGTTAAAGTCGGTTAACCTACGAGTTTAAACAGGGATGCAAACTGCGCGCCTTTTTCACGGCTCGTGCAGATCCGATTTTTTTTTTTTGGGGGGGGGGGGGCGTTGGAGTGTCTGATTATAATTTCATCAGAGTAAATTCTGTATTAAAATTACTACATAAGCAAATGCCGTTACAGTCCATTAAAAAGCCGTGAAAAAGTCGGCATCTGCGCCTTTAGTTTGCGTGGAGAGATATGATCTGCAATAACATGCATTGTTGGCTACAGACCGAAACATACTTTCAGAATGCACTGGCCAAGGCAGGACTAAACTCCTGTGCCTTCTAATAATAATTTTAAAAAAAAACAGAATAGTAATTTGTAAGCTAAAAAGCCTGTGTCTACACTTTTTTCTTTCGCCGAGTGGCAGCTGTGTTCAATTGGGGCGGGACATGACTGAATGGGTGTTTCTGATTTGTCAGCTGTCTTTAACTGGGGCGGGAGGGCGGGACATGACTGAATGGGTGGTTCTGATTTGTCAGCTGTCTTTAACTGGGGCGAGAGGGCAGGACATGACTGAATGGGTGTTTCTGATTTGTCAGCTGTCGTCCTTACACCGCATGGCACGCCCCAAGCATTTAAAACACAGAATTCCAGGTTCTCCACTCCAAAACTGGCAGCTTCAAAATGACTGATTTTTTTTTTCACCGACAACCAAAAAAAAATTAACCGGTTGACGTTGATTTGGTCAACCACCGGCAGAGGTGGAAAAACCCGGGTGCAGAAAGTAAAAACCCTGCCACATTTTTGCTCCAGCCAATTCAATGAACCAGCTGATCCTAATTACCACATCCCCTAAGCTAGGTTGATGAGCTAATTGGTGAAATCACCTGTGTTGAGAGCACAGGCAGAAGGAAAACCTAAGCAGGACTTTTACTCTGTCAATCCAGTTTTTCCACCTCTGACCACCGGTCAAACGGTCATCGGTTAACATCCCTAATTTGGACGTCCCTCATGGAGTTCGTTATTGTAGGGTTGCAGCGCATCATGATTGGATATGCAAGACGGATCCCCAAAAGCCCAGCTGTTCACGAGCACGGATGGGATTAGGTCATCAATAAATGATAACTGAAATGTATAAACGAGACTCTGGTCCTCTCAAAGCATTTCCTAAAAACGCTGCAACCAAAAATGCTAAGTGTCAGTTCTTCCCTACATGTTTTCTAATTTAACAGCACTTTCTTCTTGTAAATCTTGATGATGATCTAAAATTGGAAAAAATCCCGTTAGTGAGGAAAATACTTCGGAGACGTGCGGTCTGTCACGATGCATTATACATGACTGACCACAGGCCCATCCCACGTGTCTCCGTCTTCTTGTGTCTGGACGAAGCAAAACAAACAGATGTGTACCGTCGTCTCAAAGCAAACAGGCTCGCGCCGTAATGAGAAGAGAGACTTTCTGAAACCCGTCATCCATCAGACAGCCGGTATGTGTGTGATCTGCCCCGGGGTCACCTTCGGCAAGTGAGCAAACGCGTCTCTGCTGATTTGACCAATGAGGGTTAAGAGGTGTATATGGTTCACATAAATGCAGGTGAAATGATGAGTGAAGGGGAGAGGATGCACAAACACAGCAGAGACAGACATTAGCACAGATTCCAGCTACATATTATTATCATTATCGTTATTTTTTATGCTAAGTGTGAATTTACACAGCAGCCGTAATTAAACCAAACAAAGAGCTGGTGCTTTTAATGACGTCACCGCGGCTTGTAAAGTGACCCGGCTCTCTGCTCTGCTGGGATTTACACTCATTTCACCTTGTAAACACGCTTCCACATTGGGAATTTATCACCTACGACGAATAATCATGGGATTTAGGATGCTCTTATAGATCCGCGGCTAATGTCACACCTCCCCGTTTTAACTCTCGGCGAAAATAATGAACACCGTAATCTGGAAAACTCGCTCAATCTCTGACTCACACCCTTCCTTTCTCATTTCTTCGAAGACAGAAACTTTCATTCCGGCATAATAAAGGAGGTGCGTCTGCCCACACACTGCAGAGCAAACACGAACTCGGTGCTCCCTCGATGTTTTTCTTCTTCTCAGTTTCTGAAAGAAGGGCTGGGAGAACAATAATACTGATATGGTGATGATGAATTACATTGTGCTTGAAGGCCATCATTAACACTTTCCCAAATCTCACCGTGGACATCAAAATCCATGACAGACCCAACGCTACCGATTGGAGACGATACGAAAGGAATAAAACACTGGTGTGTCATGCTGTTATCGGAAAATAATCTTTTTCCGTTTCCACTTGATAGTACGTCATGCGCATTCTGGCTGCTGCTTCTCATCAGAGCTATTTTTTCTCTCCTTTTTTTATTCTTTTTTTTTCTTTTTTCTGTGTTTGACATTTGTTTGAGTGTTTTTGTCCACTGGTGGTGGTGGTGTAGCTCCGGATCCAGTTTTGGGCGTCGGTTCCCTCCAGGCCTTGGTTCGCCGTGGGTGATGCCTGTGCTCCCAGCTACGGACTGCTCGTTGCTCATTTTAACATCGTGGTTGTCCAGCGCTCTGTGCTTTAGTGCTTGGCGTGGTGTTCCGAGCGATGTTGCTCGGTGGCGTCGCGGCGGCTGTGCAGGAGGTTCGGGACGTACCAGCGCTCTACATGGCTCTGTGCTTCTGTGCTCGCTTTGTGGATCCATGGCATGGTGGTAGAGCGATGTTGCTGGTGGCGTCACGGCGGCTGTGCTGGCGGTGTGGGACTTGTTTTCCTGCGTTTTTTTGGTGGGACTGTGGCTGCTACACCACTAGAATGACATCCTGACCCCTATTTGGTGGACTTTTTTTTTTTATTATTATTGTAAAGTGACCTTGGGTTTTGAGAAAGGCGCTATATAAATTGAACATATTATTATTATTATTATTGAGGTGGAGGTGGTGTGATGAGGCCGGGTTAACAGCATGGTCTCATATCACAGCGACTCTCCAACGAATACAAATAACTTATTCACCAATGCCAGTACGCTTTTATTTTTATCCATTTACAGTTACATTCAAGGTTGTGGAATGTCCATGAAACAAGGTGGTACTTGTACTGTATTATTATTTTTTATTTAACCAGAACATCAAGGGCGTAGGAGCTCATCTGGCCTGCCATCAAAACAACCGTGACGACCAAAACATCAAATGGAACTAAAATGTGACAATGTGAGAGAGAGAGGACCAACCTCCACCACTAACTGTTTACAACAAGAACATCAAGAAAGGACTAAATTTTGTTCCCTGAGGGAAGATCGACCCAAAACAGCGATCAGAACTGAATTTGCATGAGAAACAGGAGAGGAGATACAATTCTAGTCAGAAGAGACTGTGTTAAGTTGAGCTGATTACTAATTTGTGAGTAAAAAATTGGCAATACAACGACCGAGTGTTGTGCAGAAGGTTGAGTTCTTTCAAATAAAACAATCAGAACTGAAATCCATTGAGAACTGAAGGACGCAGGAGACATGATTTAACTGAAAATAAACAAAGTTGGAAACAAATTGTTTACTACAACAGCAAGAAAATCAACAAATACATGGCCAAGTTTTTGTTCCCCGAGGGAAGATCGACCCAAAACATTGATCAGAACTGGAGTTGGGTGAGAACTGTGAGAGGAGAAGAACTTTATTCATCACACGCTTGTGAAATTCCTCTCTGCATTTAACCCACCTGAAGCAGTGAACACACACACGTGAGCAATGAGCACACACACACACACAGAGCAGTGGGCAGCCATGCTAACAGCGCCCGGGGAGCAGTTGGGAGTTCGGTGCCGCGCTCAAAGCCGTCCCATATTAACCTAACCTGCATGTCTTTGGATTGTGGGGGAAACCGGAGCACCCGGAGGAAACCCACGCGAACACGGGGAGAACATGCAAACTCCGCACAGAAAGGCCCTCGCCGGCCACGGGGCTCGAACCCGGACCTTCTCACTGTGGGGCGACCGTGCTAACCACTTACACCACCGTGCCACCCAGAGAGGAGATAGAATTCAAATTAGAAGTCCCAAAATTCATTAAGGTGACCTGATTAGCAGTTCGTTAGCAAAAAAAATTGCCAATCCAACGACCAAGTGTTGTGTGGAAGGTCGAGTTCCTTCAAACAAAACAATCAGAACTGAAATCCATTGAGAACTGAGGGAGGAGACACGATTTAACTGAAAATAAACAAAGTGTAAACACACTTTACAACAGGAAAATCAACAAACAAACAAACAAGTTTTGTTCCTCAAGGGAAGCTCGACCCAAAACATCAGAATCAGATGTGCAATCAGAGATTCTACTGAGAGACCTGGAAAATTCATTAACTTGGCCAAATTAGCGACTCGTTCGCAAACAATTTGACAAAGCGACGACCAAGTTTGGTGCAGAGCGATGATTTCTTTCAAAGAAAACAATCGGAACGGAAATCCTTGGAGAACCGACGGAGGAGATACGGTACGATTTAACTGAATTGTGGCTGGATGGACGGACGGACGGACGAACGCCATGGCAACAACTCATCGCTCGATCCGTTATGGACAGATGAGCTAAAAAGACAAACAAAACAAAATGCAGCAACCACAAACCTCCGACACTGGAGACTCCTTCCAATATATACATGCTGAATAAACATCTCCATCCAGAAACATTCACCACATCAACGATTCCACGTCTGTTTATGTCGCACGTATGAATGAGCCGTTGCTATAGAAACGATAACGTATTAAAACGAGTGCATTCATATAAACCTGTGGTTTACAGTCAGAGCTGATGTGATAGAAAATTAAATCAACACCTTCCGACCAACCAGAATCCAGAATGCTGAACATGTTCCTGAAGGTCAGTGAGGAATCATCATGCCGCATGCACACGTCTCTGCTTCTCCAATAAAGAAGGTGAGATCCTGAATTTCAATCCCGCCAGCGTCGGGGAAGCCGATAATCGATTAAATATGTAAGGGATTTATCGGCTATGTTGGTCATTTTTACTGCGAGAAAGACAGATGTTGATGAACACATGGAAATTACATGAAGCCTGGATATAAACCGTGAGCTTTACAGACTGAGCTTCATGATCACAACAGCAGGGTTAGAGCAAGACGGAATGACGAGGATGAGTGGAAAGTCAATCCAGAACACGTGATGATTGAATTTAGCAACCGAGACCTTTTCTTGTACACATCTTATTCAGACGAACGTTTGAAGAGTTTGGTTCGAAAACATGATAAATCCACTGTGATGAACGTCTGAAAGAATGTATTTTCTTTACCAAATAATTGATGGCATGAAAACCAAGGTTTCTGGTTCAGACTTTAATAGAACACTATGACGTTGTAATAACACGAAAAATTCAAATCTAGATTTCGATTTTTAAAATCTTAACAAAAAAAAAAAAATCCCCCCACACAAAAAAAAAAAATGTGTGAGAAATATCACAAGAAACAAGAAGTAAAGTTGATCTACACATACGGCAGCTTCAGAACTGGACCACAGATTTTCCCAAATCGCATTCATCTGGTCATTTACAAGCCTCAATGTATTTTACACTCAAAGCTCCGAGAAACGTTCATAAACCCAGTCTGATGTTTACATGGATTTTTTTTTTTTTTTATTAAAAAAGGACACCTTGTACAGTTAAATTCAGAGTGCCGCTCCATGCTGAAGAGAATATGGTGATGCATCGACATGATTTCTGACGGCTTGACTGTACGATGTCTGTACGAACGATGAACGTGTCCCACTACAGGGAACCTGATCATAACTGCAAGGCAACGCATCTCAAACGCGTGATCGCCGGATAACAAAATCTGTATCTTTATTTCCGGACTCTACTTTCAGGCAGCACCTATATATCTCTCCACATTCACTGCATATGAGCAATCGCGGGGCGGCACGCTGGTGTAGTGGTTAGTGCCGTCGCCTCACAGCAAGAAGGTCCGGGTTCGAGCCCCGTGGCCGGCGAGGGCCTTTCTGTGTGGAGTTTGCATGTTCTCCCCGTGTCCGCGTGGGTTTCCTCCGGGTGCTCCAGTTTCCCCCACAGTCCAAAGACATGCAGGTTAGGTTAACTGGTGACTCTAAATTGAGCGTAGGTGTGAATGTGAGTGTGAATGGTTGTCTGTGTCTATGTGTCAGCCCTGTGATGACCTGGCGACTTGTCCAGGGTGAACCCCGCCTTTCGCCCGTAGTCAGCTGGGATAGGCTCCAGCTCGCCTGCGACCCTGTAGAACAGGATAAAGCGGCTACAGATAATGAGATGAGATGAGCAATCGCATGCTCTGATTGGCTACTCTACTCCTAGGCTATCAGCTCATATACCGTGAGTAGAGAAAAACAAAACCGCAGAGTGCATCATCAGATATCACTTTGTCATCAAGTATTTAAAAGAAATTGGTAAAAGAATATAGTTTTGGTCTTTTTTGTTTGTTTGTTTGTTTGTTTCCCCACAGTATCTCCTGTTCCACACTCCAGCCCAGTCAGTGGCGGCAATGCACCATTAATTTGGTTTGCCAACCGCCAAAAAACCATAAAGAATAAAACAAAATGGCGGAGCGTGTTGCTGAACCAACCGTGGGATGAAATAAAAACTCTACTCGAAAACAAACAAACAAAAAAATACCAAAAAAGCAACAAAATATGGAATAAAACTATTTGATGGTAAAAACACCAAAATCTTTTTAATTGTTTTTTCAAGAATTATTATTAATGCATCTTTCACAAACCGCTTCTGTCATTTCACCGGTTTGTTTACATTCAAAGTGGAAATGATTTTATCGGACGTTTTGTATGAATTTTTTATTTATTGAATTTGTGTAAAATAAAAAAAAAATGCTCTGTTTCTCAAAATCCAGTGAATGTGGATAGAATAAAAGTTATCCCACTCAATCTCGTCGTACACGGTTTATAGCTGACTCGGCGCTACGCGTCTCGTCGGCTATCAGCTCATGTACGACTCGATTTTGTGGAATAACTGTTTAATATATGAATGACATGTCTTTATCCCAGGAAGAATCAGGTGCTCAAAGTGGAAAATAACATTTGACTACATTCTATACTGGAATAATAATAATATAAAATATTACAATAAGAAAAGTTTGATTCCAGCAAACATTCATTTATTTTGTTCAAAATCTCACTATAAGACAGGGATTCTCCGCGATGTTGACAGTCAGTAGGAGGGGCTATGAATGTTTCCATATTGGAATGGTGCGCTGTGATTGGTCGAGTGTAGATAATGAGTTCTGCTGAAAATCAGCAGTGGTGTTCGTCATGTTTTGGAAAGAAAGGGGATATACAATTTAGAAAAACATGATTGATAGCGTGTGTTGCATAAAATTGATTTTGGAACTTTGAATAGCGTTCAAAACTTCTGTTCATGGGAACTTGATTTTTTTTTTTTTTTTTCACTGGTGCTCGTCTTGGAACCAAACTCTTCAGTTGTATTCAAAAGACCTCCATTAGTACCTTGGAGATATATATATATATACTAAGTAACTTTAAAAACGCACAATGGAATTCAACACGATATCACTTTAGATCCATGCATATATTTGAAATGTATGATATTGTATGTAATGCACACACATCTTGAAACATCGATAAAGGACATTTATTGTCAAACTCAAGAATTAATTCACAATAAAAAAATTCAAAGTGACAGTTGGTCCATGTTCGGACCGTCATGCTGGAGATTCTGGGTCTGTGTCGTCCAGGGGTCTCAGCAGCAGTGACTGAGGGTGTCAGGAATCTGTCACGGAGGTGAGCTAGCCTGATGTGCTGATCCTGAACTGGCGTCGTGACTCGAGGCTGACCAGGGCGTGGACGATCCCTGGTGCTCCCTGTCTGTCTGTAACGCTGACTCAAACGGGAAATGGTCGAATGATGAACACCGAAGTGCCGGGCGACCTCTGTCTGTGTACTTCCGGCACGCAACATCCCGATGGCCTGTTCACGTTGATTTTGGCTTAGGCGTGGCATCTTCAATAATGACAATTTTCCCATCATTTCCCCCGGGTATTTATAGGCAAGATTGTGTGTGTACAGTGTATGCAAAATTTGTTTGAAAATTAAAGCCTGTCCATGTCATTGACTACCCGAGTCATATTGTACGTTATTGAGTACAACTCCCTTAAATTCTGATTTGAGCACAGATTTGGAACTTATTCGGGTGGAACGAAGTTATTTTTCCATTGTGATATATTTATTTTCTTCTTGAGATAAACTCAGCACGAATTCAGCAAGTTTTATCAATGTGCGTTTTTAAAGTTACTTAGTGTATATATATATATATATATATATATATATATATATATATATATATATATATATACACACACACACACACTACCGTTCAAAAGTTTGGGGTCACTTTGAAATGTCCTTATTTTTGAAAGAAAAGCACTGTTCTTTTCAATGAAGATCACTTTAAACTAATCAGAAATCCACTCTATACATTGCTAATGTGCTAAATGACTATTCTAGCTGCAAATGTGTGGTTTTTGGTGCAATATCTCCATAGGTGTATAGAGGCCCATTTCCAGCAACTCTCACTCCAGTGTTCTAATGGTACAATGTGTTTGCTCATTGCCTCAGAAGGCTAATGGATGATTAGAAAACCCTTGTACAATCATGTTAGCACAGCTGAAAACAGTTGAGCTCTTTAGAGAAGCTATAAAACTGACCTTCCTTTGAGCAGATTGAGTTTCTGGAGCATCACATTTGTGGGGTCGATTAAATGCTCAAAATGGCCAGAAAAATGTCTTGACTATATTTTCTATTCATTTTACAACTTATGGTGGGAAATAAAAGTGTGACTTTTCATGGAAAACACAAAATTGTCTGGGTGACCCCAAACTTTTGAACGGTAGTGTATATATATATATATATTTTACCACTGAGCTACTTTCTCTAATTCTTTTAGACACAAACACTCTGCATTTTGTCCTCAGAAAGCATCAAGAATACTTCCAGTCAAAGCACAATTAAAGACGTCCAATAATAAGGTAAGCATTTACGGTATAAGTACTGAACTCCAGCTTGGAGGCTTTAGTGGTGCTACAGTAGATCATCATCAGGACACACACTCGCTGAAGATCAGTGACCTGTTTTAAAACTATCCATCAGGCAGTTTATTAGGATTCAGATGAAGCAGAACACTTTGATTGAGGTGGCCAAGGCAAAGCGAGACCGAATGCCTGAAGATCGAAATGTTTCAGTGTGTGCTAAATAAATAATGCTAATATTAGGTTACGTGAGAGTTTATTAAATCACTGGAAAAGTGTCTGTGAATAATATTTCAGAACGGCAAACACAAAACAGGTGTGTGCGTACATTTCCTGCTGTTTAGGTGTTCGCTAAGCTAGTTACAGTTTGCCTCCCACTCAGATGTCACAGGAACAGTTCATTCACTCAGAACAGTCAAGCTCATGACAAATCACGTGTTCATGAGAAATCAACCAAACAGGCTAATTTCCTGAGCTTCAGCGCGTTCTCCAGCCTTTTTTTTTTTTTTTAAACCACTCACAATAATGAGAGTGGCTTCAGACTCCATGTCATCATTCGTGATAAATTAACCTTTTTTTAATCCAGTCCAATGGGGTTCAGTTGCACCAGTGGAATGGAAATTGGCTTGGACATTTTTAATCAATATCGGCAAATGAAATATTTTATTGCATCAAGTTTGTTATAAGATTAGAAAAGAACCTTTTTGCATTTATTGTGTAAAGTGTCGTGACTGTGTGTTTAGCTGCTGATGAGCAGGGGGATGGGAAAGAGGAAGGGCCCCCTGCTGGGCAAACAATTCAACCAGAATGATTATAAACCCAAATATTCAACAAATTGAAACACGCACGCTATAGTGTTCAAGCTTCATGTGGTTAGCGATCACACCGTGCATGATCGGACCTATTCCAAGTGGCCCAAGTGAACCGCACCAGATTGAGGTCCATAGCAATCATGCGACTCAAATGCACTTGTGTGTGGTACGGATCACCTCGTGCGACTACACCCTAAAACACAGTATACAACTGCCACTACACAGTGATAATATTTAAACCTAAATAAGGGTGTTTTCACACCTGGTCCCCTTTAAAGGAACCAGACTCAGTCCTCTTTAAGTGGACCAAAAAGTGGACCAACAGAAAAAGAACTCAGTTCTTTTTGTGTTCACACTGAAATTATTACAAAGAGGACTGGGTTCTCTTTCTGGTCCAGTTAAGCTTTGATGGGGCCTCAGTCCTCTTTCTGTTCACACCAGGTCCTCGAGAGCCCTCAGACCCCCAGTGCACAGAATTCTGGGTAATTTTCTCTTGAATCAAAATGTCTGCTGCCATGCTTGCCCTGCTGTATTCTTTGATCAAAATAGTGCGGATTAAGGAAAATAAATTTATTATATTATATATTTATATATATATATATATATATATATATATATATATATATATATATATATATATATATATAAAATATTATATATATATAAATAAAATATAGTTATATTATTGTGGCCGACTCATCAGTCAGTAAGTTCAGAGAACTGTAAAGCGGCTGTGGTAAGTTCCAAAAGGAAGTTGAGTTTCCCTGCTACAGTCACGTGACCAACTACGGCAAACGAAGAAGGTTAAACTACAGTGAAAAAGGCGAAGTGAACCCGGTGCGCTTTTTGTTCACAATGTGCAGATTAGGCGAACCGTACCGTTGATTTTTAGCAAACCGTACTGAGACCACCTCCTGAGGTGGTCTCAGTTCGGTTCGCTTTAAAGGGGTCTGGGTACTAGGGGTGTGCAAAAATATCGATACGGTGATATATCGCGATACTTTGTCTTCCGGTTCAATATCGATACTCAACATTTGAATATCGATATTTTTTCAAATAATAAATCATGTTTCAGACGGGTTGTAAATCCAGTACGACTTCCGCACCTCCGCTCCGCGAGGTGTCGCTGTGCCGCTCCCTCACTGCAAGGCACTCTTCATCTTCTCTTTTTTCCATGGCGGTTGCAATGAGGAAAAAAAAACAAGCAAGCATGGCTGTTAACGTAAACCTAGAGACGCCGCCGAACTTTAAGGCAGATGTTTGGAAGCACTTTGGATTCCAAAGGAAAAGAGAAAAAACAGTGAGCCGGACAAAGAGTATGCACTCTGCAAAACCTGTTTCGCTCCAATTAGATATTCAGGTAACACAACAAACTTGCGAACTTACTTAGCACGACACCACCCCGACATATTAGCTCAGCCGGAGCCGCCGAAACCCGACCCGAAGCAAACTACACTGGACAGCGCCAAAGTCCTCCCGTCTACTTCAGTGATGTGTGACTTACTGTAACTGTGAACTTAATTTTGTCATTTAAGGCCAAAGGCAAGAAGCTGCACTTTATCTTGCATTTTCAATTTTAGTGTGTGTGAGACACTGCATTTTATTTTGAGTATTTACTCAAAGTTCAGAAGAAACATGATTCACTGAGGTTTCAGTTCAGTTTCAGTGTGTGGACACTGACCCACACTGCACTTTGTTTCATAATTGTGCTCAGGGAGACTAAGATGCCCACTGCACTTTTCAATGTGTTTCAGACAGTGTGTTGTTCCTGCAAAATAAGCACAAGTTAAATGTTCTCCGGTATATGTTCTCAAGTTTACAAAGAACAAATTGATATTAGTGTTAGCACTGAAATGCATGTGCAGTCTGCAGTGCAAGTTTTAAGTTTTCATAAAACAATTTGATTCTGCTTGTTAAGCAGCACTGATGTGTCCATGCTTACAGAAAAGTTGAGAATACGAGCACAGAAATGGGAATTTTCTGTATGTTGTAGTGAAGCAACTCTTGGTTTTGCCAGCAGTGGAATAGAGACAAATATATGTCTGGCAAGAGTGTGTAGTTATGTATGTGAAATGTAATTTTACAGTGGTCAATAAATTCTGATTTTCTTCAGTGACACAGATATTGTGATGTGGTTGAAATTTCTTGCAATATATCGATTATCGCAGAATCGCTGTACCGTGATATTATCGTTATCGTGGGCAAAATATCGCCATAGTATCATATCGTGAGGTATCTGGTGATACCCAGCCCTACTGGGTACGGTTGGAGTGTTCACATATGCGCAAAAAATGCTGAGTCATCGATCTGAGTTCGGTTAGATGGCTGAAAGGGACCAAGTGTGAAAACACCCTAACGCTACGTTCACACTGCAAGGCTTAATGCTCAATTCCGATTTTTTTGTGAAATCCGATTTTTTTGTGAGGTCGTTCACATTAACAAATATATGCGACTTGTATGTGATCCTCAGTATGAACGAAAAGTGACCTAAAAGTGTTCCGCATGCGCATTGCAGGATACGACGACGTCACACGCAGTGAGCATGGCCAGTGTTTACGGAAGTAAAACCGCCCGGTTGCGGTATGACTCATCCAATCTAGCTTGAATAGCTGCATCCCCCCAAATGGAAATCAGCTCCCTAACCTCTGCGTCCTTCCACTGAGAAGATTCAGAACCTTCACAGCCCGAAGCGTCCCTCGCATTGATGTCATGCGCAGGGGCGCAGATACGTTTTTTGAACTGGGGGGGGGGGGGGGGGGGACAAAGCTGCCAGCAAACCAACCCCAACCCCGATATGCCTGTCAAACTTGTTGTTAGTAACCATAGCAACCAAGCTCGAGCTCGCAACCTGTGCAGTCTGTGCAGCTCAACCAACCGAATATCAGTCTTTGTTTTGTTTTATGTGAGTTGTTGCAACTATGTATACACTGCTGTGCACCTCAATAAACCGAATGGTAATTAGTCTTTTGATTTTTCCGTGAGGTTTGCCTTCTGCAAAGAAAGACAGCATAGACGTTTTTTCCTCCCTATAAGTGGGGGGGACCAAACGAGGTGAATTTAAATCTGGGTGGGACGAGTCCCCCCCTCTATCTGCGCCCGTGATTATGCGCCATGTTGTTGTAACTTTTTTTGAGAGACCCGCCGCCTACTTCAGCGCAGAATAGTGACGTTTGTGGCTTGTTGATGACGTGTAAATCGGATGAATGCGACCTGGCGGTTCAGACTGAAGTCGCATATGAAAAGAGCGGATAGGGATCGGAATTAGGACCACATATCCAAACGGCCTGGGTCGGATTTGAAAAAAATCGGATCTGTGTCGTTCATATTGTCAATAAAAGATCGGATACAGGTCACATATGGGCGAAAAGATCGGATTTGAGTCACTTCAGCCTGTAGTGTGAATGTAGCCTAAGAGACCTTTATACGTGTTAACTTTCCTGATTATAAATCATACAACATTTCCATCAGGATATACACTCAGCGGCCACTTTAATAGGAACTTGTTCTTGATTCCAAGATCCGTGTTCTTGGCTGCAGGACTGGAACCCAGTGTGTTCTTCTCCTGCTGCTTTTCTGCTGAGATGCTTTTGTGCTCACCAC
Source organism: Neoarius graeffei (assembly GCF_027579695.1). NCBI lineage: Eukaryota > Metazoa > Chordata > Actinopteri > Siluriformes > Ariidae > Neoarius > Neoarius graeffei. Next base: position 93,826,031 of record NC_083575.1, on the reverse strand, counting down.
GGTTGTAAAGAGTGATTATATGAGTTACTATATCCTTCCTGGCAAAAAAAAAAGCTCGAACCAGTCTGTCCATTTTCCTCTGACCCTCTCTTATCAACAAGGCGTTTGTTTCCACCCACAGAACTGTTGCTTGCTCACTCGATGTTTTTTGGCACCATCCTGTGTAAACTCTAGAGACTGTTGTGTGTGAAAACTCCAGGAGATCAGCAGTTTCTGAAATACTCAAACCAGTCCATCTGGCACAAACCAACACCCACGCCACAGTGAAAGAAAGTCACACTTTGAAATCACGATGTTTCCCGTTCTGATGTTTGAACATCATGAACATTAACTGAAGCTCTTGATTTGTATCTGCGTGATCTCATGCATCATGCTGCGGTCAAGGGATCGGCTGATCACAGAACTGCATAAAACAGCTGTATAAAATAGAACCTTTTAGCTTTCAAACAGAACTTTACTGGCCAAGATTGAGCATTCTCAAACAGCACGAGAACGATGTCTAAACTCTCCCACCCCCAGTTTTACACATGCTATTGGTCTGGACCTGTCGATATACTGCCAGTCAGCAAAGACAGACCAATCAAACGTTGTAGCACCAGATGGTGTTTGTTGTGGTTGTTCATGCCTGGTTGTCCTTTCCTAAAATCTGATCAGTTTTGGCATGCATTCGTTCCTGGCTGCAGCGTTTGCTTTCTTTATTTTGGAGGAGTGACTCTGGCAAGGAATTCAAGGGTTTTTAGGAGGCACAGATTCAGTCGAGTAACAAGCATTCCAGCAAGGACTAGACCTGGTCCTTGAAATGCCCTTCCCATGCCATAGGCACACTGGGTGTCACTGATCTCCATTTCTATACCCCTTGGTGGCACGGTGGAGTAAGTGGTTAGCACGGTCGCCTCACAGCAAGAAGGTTCTGGGTTCGAACCAGCGGCTGGCGAGGGCCTTTCTGTGCGGAGTTTGCATGTTCTCCCCGTGTCTGCGTGGGTTTCCCCTGGGTGCTCTGGTTTCCCCCACAGTCCAAAGACATGCGGTTAGGTTAATATGGGACGGCCTTGGGCTGAGGTGCCCTTGAGCGAGGCACCGAACTCCCAACTGCTCCCTGGGCACTGTTAGCATGGCTGCCCACTGCTCTGGGTGTGTGTGTGTGCTCATTGCTCACGTGTGTGTTCACTGCTTCAGATGGGTTAAATGCAGAGAGGAAATTTCACAAGTGTGTGATAAAGTTGTGCTTTTCTTTGCTTGGCCTCTCGCCTATTATGTAGCTAGGGTTACTGGGGGGGTTCTGGTCCTCTGGTAACCGCGAGAGTTTGACTCCTTACTCACATCTGTTTTGCGGCGCCTCACCAGATGGTACTGGGTACCATTTTTATGATGGTCTTTGGTATGACTTGACTGTACTAGAACTCACAATCTCCTGATTGAGAAGTGGACACGCTAACCACTAGGCCAACTCATGGTGGTCGCTGAAATGTATGCAAGCTACATTGCTTTCTATCTTAATTTCCACTTGAGGTGTGGAAATGTCCTTTTGCAGGTAGTGTCTAACTTCAGTTTGCATGTAACATGGAAATGTATATATTTTTGCATGTGATATGGAAGTGTTTTATGTCTTGAATTTCATGCAGGAATAAACAACCACAAATCCACCAACAGGAGCTTTCTGATCGCCCGTGTTAGTCGATTGGCGGTTGTTTATTCCTACATGAAGTTCAAGACATAAAAGGCTTTGATATTATAAAATTTATCTTACATTAATGGCATCTAGCAGACGCGCTTATTAGGGCTGTAACGATATGCGTATCGAAATCGAAATCACGATACGCAGAGCCACGATCCGTATCGCGATACAAGGCAGAATCGCGGTAAACCCTTTCAAACTTCTCCTCAGCCCAAAAACAGAGGCGCTTCCAAACTTCAATTTATGAATACTTTACTTTTTATTTAAATTACATTTTAAACTTACTTAAATTACTTTTTTTTTTAATATCTATTAGTAAGTCGTTTTTTCGCCGACCTGCGACAATCTTCTGCGAGTCACGCAACGTCCACACTCGCCACTGGCAGAGCATTCATTTCTTTTAAGCGGTCGCCATTGTGGTTGCGAAGCGGGGAGCGAATCTGTAAACAAGCAGCTCATTGGCTGGCTAGGTGTGCCACAAGCCAATCACAATCACTTGACTGGAAAGGCATGCAGTGTTGCCAGATTGGGCGGGTTTAGGTGCTTTTTGGCTGGTTTTGAACATATTTTGGGGTGGAAAACGTTAGCAATATCTGGCAACACTGAAGGCATGTCTGCTTGAGCGGAAGCCTTCTGCGGCAGTTACATTTTGACACGCAAGCAATGTTTCACCATAAAAATTCCGTAATTTCCATCTGTTTTCCGCGATCACAGAAAATCATTGGCCCTATGAGAGTGAGACAGTGAGAGAGCCACCCCCCCCCCCCCCAAAAAAAAATCTTAACGGATTTACACGATTTGGAAAAATGACTTTTTCAGAACCGAAAAAACCAGAGCTTCCGGCTCAACAGTATTATTTTGAGAAATAAAACAATCTTTGGATATACATTTGTTCATTTTTGCATAAATATTACTCATTCTCTGCAGTGGTCTGAATTATTTGTTATTAAATAGTTAATGTAAGTAAGTAAATGTTAATAAGTCAAATTTACTACTTTAAAAAAACATTTTAAAAAAAATTGTGGGCGTATCGAATCGTGGGTCAAAAATCGCGATACGAATCGAATCGTGAGTTGGGTGTATTGTTACAGCCCTAGTGCTTATCCAGAGCGATGTCCAACATATCCAGAGCAGCCTGGGGAGCAGCTGGGGTTCGGTGCCTTGCTCAAGGGCACTTCAACCATTCCTGCTGGTCCAGGGAATTGAAGTGGCAATCTTTAGGTCCCAAAGCTGCTTCTGTAACCGTGATGCTATGGCTTCCCTATAAATTTAGTATTTATTAATGGTGATTTTGAGAACTTCTTGTCCTTTGTATCTGTGATCCCCATTCCATTCCCAGTCTCTGTCATGTCAGGCTACAGATTTGAAGCAATGCTCTGGAACCTGCACATGAGCGATGTCCAAGATGATGAGCAGAATGACCAGTCACCGCTGGTTCTGTAAAACCCCGCAGGAAGCAGCTCTTAGTTGGCATGCAGGCCACACTTCTCACCTTACCTGGCTATTGATGAAAGAATCGTAGCCACAAAGTGTACAATTGTGGATTTTGGGAGTGATGAAGCCACAAGTTCAGAGCGTCTGAGCCAGTGGAGGCTGCAGCTGTCACTGAAGTGTGGCAGGTGGCAGAAACGAGGCCATGCTATCTCCTGACAATTGTGGACACCTCAACCTCTGCCAAGAGAGACAAAGCCTGAGCTGGGAGAAGACACTGTGTACTCTGCCTTTAAAGGAAGAAATATGGCAAGACTTGTGATGTGTTCCAATGTATTATAGTGGACAGCCAAGCTGACAGACTCCTGATTTTTTTTTTTAATTCAATTTTTGCATTTACTAGATTATATTTTGCACTGATGTGCCGTAACTAGTAATTTTTGCCTCCTGAAACCCAACCCCACATGCCGGAGGTGGGAACAGCACCTTCTGCATGCCTGTATTACCTGAGACACGGCTAACAAGACTCTGGTGCTGATTTCAATCAAGGCTAAATGAGATGAGTAGGTTCCAGACTTTTAGTTTGTGAAATTTTGTCACAGGGTTTCAAGGAAATGGATTATAAAATAAAATCGTACAATGTCCAAAATGTGTAACATTCAGGTGTAACGGATGTAATGAAGACAAAAAGTGTTAGAAAAGATGATTTCTGAACATGACATTTGCACCGTTTGGGACTATTTTGTGATGCAAAGAGGTAAAAATCAATCAATAAATAAATGCAAATATTAAAAATAAATAAAATAAAATCCATACCCCTACAGTAGTTTAAAACAAACAAAACATTTTTTTAAAACTTCTGACACGCACACAAAAAAAAATCTCTTTTTTTATTTTACGTAGAAAGTTCGTAAAGCTTGAGAACAACTGGTCTAGAGAGCTAAAGAAATTTACATTCATTTATAGTAACGATCTCAAGGGATTTGGAGGTGATTTACATCTTATATTTTCTTAAAATGCAAAGGAAAAAAAGAAAGACGTGTTAAATTGGCTGTCCATGAGTGTGTACACTAAGCATGCAAGGGGAAAATTAGCTGCATGTACTCCCCCACCCAAAAAAAAAAAAAATCTCTCAGAAAACAAAATATGATCATATCTCAGAAAAGATATACACTCCATGAATACTTTATAAGAAACACCTGCACACTCACTTTCATGCAATGATCTAAATCAGCGAATGGCGTTGCAGTGGTGCAGTGCATCACATCATGCAGGTACACCACTCATCCCATCATCCTGAGATCTCCAGTTTGAATTCCACTGATTCCACAGCCATCTGTGACTGGCAGCTCAAGTGAGCAAAACTGGCCTGTGTTTTCAGGGAAGGAGGGGTGGCATCCTCTCTCGCTCTCCTATTGATTACAGCAACGCCAGCTGATCATGGGCACCTGGAGTTCTCAATTTGGACACTAGGTGGCACTTTTCCTCGTGTTATTCTGGGGAATTGCTGCGTGTTCCGACCAATGCGGGAATCAGGGCAAAGCAATATCCCCTCCAGTAAGCTTCTGGTCCCATATCACATAATTGCATGACCAGTAAACTCGCCCCTTGGTTAATTATCGTAAAAGCGGAGAACCTTACGGATCAGACACAACTTAAAAGCTCATCGTCATCATAAACAGTTCAAAAGTTATTTCATGTTTTATAGAACATATGTGTTGCACTGACGCAACGTTCAGTTATTAAAAGTTATTCCACGAAATCGAGTCGTACATGAGCTGATAGTCGACGAGTCGTGTAGCACCGAGTTGTCTGTAATCCATGTACGACGAGATTGAGTGGAATAACTGTTTGATTCTATCCACATTCACTGGATTTTGAGAAACAGAGCTTTTTTTATTTTACGCAAATTCGATAAATAGAAACTTTATACGAAACGCCCGACACAATTTCCGCTTCGAATGTAAACAAACTGGCGAAATGACGGGAGCAATTTGAGAAAAGTGCTATAATAATTCTTGAAAAATAAAAGACAAGTTCTTACCATTAAAATACTTTCATTCCATGTTTTGTTGCAGGCTGTTTTCGAGTAGAGTTTTTATTTTATCCTCGGTTGGTTCAGCAACACGCGAAATGACAGGATATCTAGGATATCTACTCATGGTATATGAGCTGATATCCTATTAGTAGAGTAGCTAATCAGAGCGTGTAATTCCTCATATCCAGTCAAGATGATAGAATAATAAGGGTTAAACCTGTGAAGCTGCACCATATTGTGCTGGTTTATTAGATTAGAGGAATGGACAAAGAGCTCAATTCCAACCCTGCTTTCTACAGGAATGCCACCTGAGTTTATTGTACCAGTCCTAATTGGTTTGACATGAACAAATCCTGATGTGTTCTCATCAACGTGGTGAGTAAATCTTAAACACAGCTTTAATTAGAACAGATTTAATTATTATTTTTTCCAGAGAGATGGCATCACCACTCATTATCCTCAACTGTTTAGCCATAAAGTTCATTTCATTCCACTGCTAACGCATTTTAAACCGACTCGACTTCTCATCAAATCATTTTCTCTATTTCTAATGATATCTGAGAACAATCGCCACGCTCATTAATGAACCAGTTGCTGAAAATGGCCTGATTGTTGAAATGTGTGTTCTTGCATGTTGATGAAGTTTTATCGAACACGAAGATGAGTTTCAGCATCGTGCCTGTAAACGGTGAGTTGCTCGTTATTGCGTTTCGGACAGCTAGTAATTTCTTCAACTGCACAGAAGAGCAAAAAATATCCACCAGATAAACAATAATCGAGACTGTTTTACTAAAACATTCTTTCTGGACGCACGCAAAATGATTTGGCTGCTTGTTATCTTCAAGGAGGCGAAAATGGCGGAATTGCAGCAGATACACCGTGTTATACACATCTACAAGTGGCAGCTACACATGGATTTCTATTTCATTTTCCACAAATGGTCCACTATAAACAGAACAGACTTTAATATGAAACAGGAACAAGCGATCACAGGAGAAGAGATACAAGCAGAAATGGTTGATTACTGTTGAGCTGAATTTTATGTCAGACTGTGCAGTTTGGGTTTTGAATTCCAGTGTGCCATTATTTTCAAGCAGGGCTCTGGAGAAGGTTTTAGGAAGCTTGATTGGAGAAACTAATACCAGGATTTGCAAAACTCATCTTGTTCAGTGGGTCTTCTGATTTTATCCTGGCTTAGAGTGAAGAAAATAGGGCAGCCTGGCCATATAAAAAAAAAAGTACAATCTTATTTGGATGCACGCAAAGTGATTTTGCTTCTTGTTATCTTCAAGTGGCCGAAAATGGTTTGAAAATAAGCCTTTTACTTTCAGATCTGAAATGCTGTGTCTCAATTTGCATACTTCCACACTTACGCTTGCTATTCTGAATGCATACGGGCATTCACACTGACAAGTATGACATGCAGCGCACTAGGCGTACTCGATGGTGTACTCAAAACGGTCAAAAAGATGATTTTGCAACACTGGACACTTCTCATCCTCGACGGTCACCACATTGTCAGAAATAGGGGTACAGTAGGAGTCCACCTCTGTCCCCCAAGCTACAATCTACACTAATGCACCCCCTAGGGCTCATTATTGGACCTCGAAGTTACATGTATGTGTAACATTTTAGGGCGTAAAAGGTACATGTATGTTCCCAATCAGTATATAAAAAAGGTACAGATCTTTACCTTACAGGGAACTGATCCAGTGACAAGCCATTGTACCCCTAAAGGTACAATATTTAAATAATATTGTCTGGCTTTTTTTCGTGGTCTGTAAGATATATTCCATTCATCTAGCATGATACTGAACAAGTCAAAGACGAGTAGCTGAACGGAATATATCTGATAGACCACAGAAAAAAGCCAGACAATATTATTATTATTATTATTATACATAGTCTTCATATCAGCATTCTCGAAAGCCATCGTGAGCTTCACGACTTGGTGCTCTTAACACGCCAGTCCAGTTAGCTTCCAGCCAGCGTAGCAGTAGTGTTAGCGAAGGACAACGCTAGCTTACTCGCGACTCAGTGCAGTTAGTGCAGCAATCCAGTTAGCTTCCAGCCAGCATAGCAGTAGTGTTAGCGAAGGACAACGCTAGCTTACTCGCGACTCAGTGCGGTTAGTGCAGCAATCCAGTTAGCTTCCAGCCAGCGTAGCAGTAGTGTTAGCGAAGGACAACGCTAGCTTACTCGCGACTCAGTGCGGTTAGTGCAGCAATCCAGTTAGCTTCCAGCCAGCGTAGCAGTAGTGTTAGCGAAGGACAACGCTAGCTTACTCGCGACTCAGTGCGGTTAGTGCAGCAATCCAGTTAGCTTCCAGCCAGCGTAGCAGTAGTGTTAGTGAAGGACAACGCTAGCTTACTCGCGACTCAGTGCGGTTAGTGCAGCAATCCAGTTAGCTTCCAGCCAGCATAGCAGTAATGTTAGCGAAGGCAACGATAGCTTACGCTAGCTGTGCTGTTAGCACGGCAATCCAGTTAGCTTCCAGCCAACGTAGCAGTAGTGTTAGCGAAGGACAATGCTAGCTTACTCGCGACTCAGTGCGGTTAGTGCAGCAATCCAGTTAGCTTCCAGGCAGCATAGCAGTAGTGTTAGCGAAGGACAACGCTAGCTTACTCACGACTCGGTGCGGTTAGTGCAGCAATCCAGTTAGCTTCTAGCCAGCGTAGCAGTAATGTTAGCGAATGCAATGCTAGCTTACACTAGCTGTGCTGTTAGCACGGCAATCCAGTTACCTTCCAGCCAACGTAGTAGTAGTGTTAGCGAAGGACAACGCTAGCTTACTCGCGACTCAGTGCGGTTAGTGCAGCAATCCAGTTAGCTTCCAGCCAGCGTAGCAGTAGTGTTAGCGAAGGACAACGCTAGCTTACTCGCGACTCAGTGCGGTTAGTGCAGCAATCCAGTTAGCTTCCAGCCAGCGTAGCAGTAGTGTTAGCGAAGGACAACGCTAGCTTACTCGCGACTCAGTGCGGTTAGTGCAGCAATCCAGTTAGCTTCCAGCCAGCATAGCAGTAATGTTAGCTAAGGCAACGCTAGCTTACGCTAGCTGTGCTGTTAGCATGGCAATCCAGTTAGCTTCCAGCCAGCGTAGCAGTAGTGTTAGTGAAGGACAACGCTAGCTTACTCGCGACTCGGTGCGGTTAGTGCAGCAATCCGGTTAGCTTCTAGCCAGCGTAGCAGTAATGTTAGCGAAGGCAATGCTAGCTTACACTAGCTGTGCTGTTAGCACGGCAATCCAGTTAGCTTCCAGCCAGCGTAGTAGTAGTGTTAGCGAAGGACAACGCTAGCTTACTCGCGACTCAGTGCGGTTAGTGCAGCAATCCAGTTAGCTTCCAGCCAGCATAGCAGTAGTGTTAGTGAAGGACAACGCTAGCTTACTCGCGACTCAGTGCAGTTAGTGCAGCAATCCAGTTAGCTTCCAGCCAGCATAGCAGTAATGTTAGCGAAGGCAACGCTAGCTTACGCTAGCTGTGCTGTTAGCACGGCAATCCAGTTAGCTTCCAGGCAGCATAGCAGTAGTGTTAGCGAAGGACAACGCTAGCTTACTCGTGACTCAGTGCGGTTAGTGCAGCAATCCAGTTAGTTTCCAGGCAGCATAGCAGTACTGTTAGCGAAGGACAACGCTAGCTTACTCACGACTCGGTGCGGTTAGTGCAGCAATCCGGTTAGCTTCTAGCCAGCGTAGCAGTAATGTTAGCGAAGGCAATGCTAGCTTACGCTAGCTGTGCTGTTAGCACGGCAATCCAGTTAGCTTCCAGCCAGCGTAGCAGTAATGTTAGTGAAGGACAACGCTAGCTTACTCGCGACTCAGTGCGGTTAGTGCAGCAATCCAGTTAGCTTCCAGCCAGCATAGCAGTAGTGTTAGTGAAGGACAATGCTAGCTTACTCGCGACTCAGTGCAGTTAGTGCAGCAATCTAGTTAGCTTCCAGCCAGCATAGCAGTAATGTTAGCGAAGGCAACGCTAGCTTACGCTAGCTGTGCTGTTAGCACGGCAATCCAGTTAGCTTCCAGGCAGCATAGCAGTAGTGTTAGCAAAGGACAACGCTAGCTTACTCGCGACTCAGTGCGGTTAGTGCAGCAATCCAGTTAGCTTCCAGGCAGCATAGCAGTAGTGTTAGCGAAGGACAACGCTAGCTTACTCACGACTCAGTGTGGTTAGTGCAGCAATCCAGTTAGCTTCCAGCCAGCATAGCAGTAGTGTTAGCGAAGGACAATGCTAGCTTACTCGCGACTCAGTGTGGTTAGTGCAGCAATCCGGTTAGCTTCTAGCCAGCGTAGCAGTAATGTTAGCGAAGGCAATGCTAGCTTACGCTAGCTGTGCTGTTAGCACGGCAGTCCAGTTAGCTTCCAGCCAGCTTATCAGTAGCGTTAACAAAGGCCGACACTAGCTTACCCGCGACTCGGTGCCGTTAGTGCGGCCGTCCGGTTACCTTCTAGTTGGTGTACTGTTAGTGCAGGCCAATGCTAGCGCAGTCAAGCCAAATATTATTATTTTCCCTGTGTAATTTACTTAGTTACTTTTAAAGTCAACACCGACAGCTACACACAACGGAGCGACCTGACAGCCAAATTTCTCTCAACGTCTTCCGCTTTTAATGAAGCAAACCTGGCAGCCATGTTTGTTTAGAAATTGTCACAGTCACTCGCTAGCGTGGAAGTTTTATGTCTCCGATGTGTCTCTTTTCCAGTTTTTCGATGTCCACTGGTGTGTTTTTCTCTTGTAAATATGCGTGAAGAATATCTAATCAAGTTTTGTTAGCCTTTCGGGTATTCAACGCGTCTTTAGTTTCAGTTTATTTATTTAGTGTTTAACCCTTTGATCCAAAACATATGCGCACCCCTTCTAATGCACAACATGGGTCAAAAATGACCCGCATTCATTTTCCAGGTTATTTCATGCTGACTGAGTTTTTCTTTGCTCTATCTTTTGAAATCAATTTATTTTATGATTGAATATTCCAAGTATTCTTTAAATATCTTGTTTTTAATGACCACAAATCATTAATTTAATTTTTTCTTTCCTACTTTATGAACAAAAATACCTTTTATATTACTACACATGGGTCATCCAAGTGTGATTTAAAATTAAATGTCTTAATACTATAATAATAATTTGTTTCAAGTAATTACTTTAGCAGTGAATGGGGCCAGTTATTTATTTATTAATTATGTAGTTCGCTAAGCCAACTACAATAAAATTAGCTAACTAAAGTAGAATATGTCAACAGCTCGGTAGCTAATAGTAATTACTTGTAACTTTCTGACAAGTAATCTACTCACTCTCAAGGGAACCTAAACATCATCAGTTTTTTTCTAAGGTAATTTTAGAACAATTGAAAAACATTCCTTCCATGTATGAGATGGGCAAAGGGCGCTGTGCTGAGCTGTGAAATGTCTGACACAAGCACAATTCACAGTTCCCACCAAACGCTGGAGTAAATGCATGCGGGTCGGTTCTGACCCATGTGTGTAAACTTGATGTAGAATTACAAAAGCTGTGCTTGTTCATAACTTAAGAAAGGAAAAATAAAAATGACGATTTGTGCTAAACAAAAACAAGATATTTACTGCATATTTGGAAAAGTAAATGACAAAATGAATTTATTTCAAAAGTAGATCATAGAAACACTCAGCCATACATGAAATAACCTGGAAAATTAATGCACACTCAAAAAAAAAACCCATTGGATTTACTTAACCGAGTTATGGCAACCGGTCCCACGAAACTGTGTTAATTTAGATGTATTGAATACAGTTATGTTGAGTTATTCAAAACATACCTGTATTCAATACATCTAAATTAACACAGTTTCGTGGGACCGGATGCCATAACTCGGTTAAGTAAATCCAATGTTTTATTTTTTTGAATGCAGGTCGTTTTTGACCCATGTTGTGCATTAGAAGGGTAGTGATACAAAAAGGGTTTTTATTCAAAAAGTAAGAAAGGAAAAAATAAAATAAGGATGTATGATGATCAAAAACAAGTTAATTGAGGAATACCTTGAATACTGAATGATGGAATTCATTTATTGCAAAGATATAGAAGATAAAAACTCAGCCGGGTCACTTTTGACCCATGTTTTGCATCAAAGGGTTAAACCGAGCACTGGATTAGCCTTGTCTTCTCTCTTTACCAGCTGACAAATAAACAATTCTGTGCATGTACAGCGGAAAAGTTTTGCCATTGGATCTTCGCATCTTGACAACGTGCGATATTATAACAATATTGCACGCTCATTCTCCACTGGGTAGAGTGATGTAATACATGGAGGATAAGCGATACGATATTGCACGCTATCGAACCAATTGAATGAAACCCTCTAGAAGGGAATAGAACACGTTTTTATTCCATCAAAAAAAAAAAAAAGTGTCCTGTCCTGTATGTAGAATAATATGCTTTATTTTCTGAGAGTGTATCTTGGCTATGTATCAGAAGGGAAGGCACCACTTACCTATTTCCAGTAACTTGCCACGTTCAGTTTGAGACAACACTACCCTGTTGAAATCCACGTACTACACAAGTCCGTAGTAAACAGTGGACGACGCTGAATTGAGACACGGTTCGATTTGTAGTTCATCTGTTACCATTTTGTTCGTGAACCATGAGCTTTTTCTTTGTCATCTGACATTTTTAAATAATACACTACTGTGCAAAAGTCTCAGACATGCTAATTATATTAAATACTAATTTATCTGACATTTATGTAATTCAGATTTATTCATGGAGCACTTTGAACAATGAGGCTTTCCTGCATATTTTCCGTTTTAAATTTATCCAGAATGAACAAGCCAGAGGCGACGGCGACAAGAGGAAAAACTCCGAGACGACATCAGGAACCCAAAGGGAACCTCTTCTGGCTGACACCAATGAGCCGTCATTTCTCTTCTGCAACTGTATACTCACTGTATTCACTGAATAATTAAGAAAAGAGCCTTGAGCGTAAACTGTTTATTTATTTTAGAAATGAAGATTTAGATTTCCAAAAACATTCCAACAAATGACGCAAAATATACTCCCCGGCCACTTTAATAGGAATGTGTTGTTGATTCTAAGGCAGCTGGGCCATAGAAGGTTCACGCTGCACGCTACACGCGTGTAAAGAAAAGTGGACAAACGTAGCATGACTTGCTCTGGGCCATAGAACGGCGTTCACGTTGCACGCTGCACGCTGCACACTTCACGCGTGAAGCGAGAAATGAACATGCACACTTTTTTCTAGGCGTGAAGATGGAAATTCCAGTCAATGCATGCACGACCCCAAGGTCACCGCCGCGCCAGCCAATCAGAACGGTTCTAGGGAGATAAAATGGACGACTACCGAGAAAAGTTGATCGAGTTTGCTCGAGAAAGGCCCCTGCTATGGGATCCGCGTGTGGTGGATTATAAAGACAGGGACCAGAAGGCACAAGTTTGGGAGGACTTGAATGAGCGTGTGAAATCACCGACAGGTATGTGTTATAGTCTTCGGGCGTGTGCCGTCAAAAAGCACTGGGCTATCGTTTTGATTTTGATATCATTGTTTTAGTCTTGAAGCGATCTTTCCAGCAGTATAAAGCATGGCATAATTTGGTGATAAACGTAATTTCGGCTGACCTCCCTAACATTGGGTGTGGTGGTGGTGTGTGTGTGTGATGGGTGTGGGGGGTGCGTGCGTGCGTGCGTGTGTCAAAGAGTGAGAGAACGAGAAAGACAGACAGACAGACAGACAGACAGACCGACAGACAGACATATAGACAGACAGATTGAAGGACACAGTAGCAGAATGAGGCAATCGTCGTCATCCGAAGAGTCCATATTGTTGGTTACTCGGTCAAAGTAGAACAGACGCAACACGTGAACATCCAAGCATGAAGTTTAATGGCCCAGGGTCCGGTTCTTCACGTGAACGTGTAGCGTGCAGCGTGAACCTTCTATGGCCCAGCTGCCTAAGATCCCTGTTCTTGGCTCCAGGACTGGAACCCAGTGTGTTCTTCTGCTGTTGCTTTTCTGCTCACCGTGGTTGTAAAGAGTGATTATATGAGTTACTGTATCCTTCCTGGCCAAAAAGCTTGAACCAATCTGTAAATTTCCCTCTGACCCTCTCTTATCAACAAGGTGTTTGTTTCCGCCCACAGAACTGTCGCTCACTCTCAGTGTTTTTTTTTTCCGCACCATTCTGTGTAAACTCTCTCTCCCCGTCTCCATCTCTATCTCTCTCTGTCTCGCCATCTCGATCTCTGCATCTCTGTCTCCATCTCTTTCTCACTCGCCATCTCTATCTCTCTGCCTCCATCTCTACCTCTCTGTTTCCATCTCTCTCTGCCTCTGTCTCAATCTCTCTCTCTCATCTCCATCTCTAACATCTCTGTCTTCTCTCCCTCCCTCTCTCTCTCTTTTTCACCAGCTCTCTCTAACTTTTTTTTTATTGGTAATTGATATTTTTATGCCACCCACAGAACTGTCGCTCACTCAACTCACTCGATGTTTTTTTTTGGTTTTCACACCATTCTGTGTGTAAACTCTACAGACTGCTGTGTGTGAAAACCCCAGGAGGAGATCAGCAGTTTCTGAAATACTCAAACCAGTCCATCTGGCACCAATAAAGTCACACTTTGAGATCATAATTTTTTTTCCCGTTCTGATATTTGAACGTTGTGAACATTAACTGAAGCTCTTGATTTGTATCTGCGTGATTTGATGCATCGTGCTGCTGTCGAGGGATCGGCTGATTAGCATCAAACAGCAGGTGGACGTGTGTTCCTAACAAGGTGGCTGGTGAGTGTATCTCCGAGATACCTAGAAAAAACTATTTGCTTGTCATTTCCCTTGTAAAACTTTTTTTTTTTTTTTTTAGTTTAGCGCTTTCTTTAAAAGGACATTTCATTATTTCTGAAGGCACGTTTGCTTAACAGCATTTCTTAAGAGACTTTTGCACTTCAGCACTGTACATTGTCTTTCCTCTGAATAGCAAATCATCAGAGTGATGATTGGCATGTAGTCATCGGGGTAAAACCAAAAGAAAAAAAAAATCCTTCAAAAAGAACTCAAACCAATTAAAAAATAAAGAAATAAATAAAGTTATGCTCCCGGTTTTGAAAACGAGATCTGAGTGTTGACAAATGTTGCAAACCTTTCAGTCAGATACACATTTTTATGCTTCTACTTAAATAAATTCCAATGAATCAGCCATTTTTGGCTTTGCGTGACATTTACGACGGGTTTAAAAAGCAGGAGCGGCTTTATAACGGCACTTCCTGTGATGATAACGCTGCGCGTGATGATGATGAAGTCAGGGTCAACCGAGTTCATCCTGCCTTCCTGAAGCAGAGCTAACTTTACAATCACACACACACACACAGTCATACTAGTGCATTCCTTACTCGTTTTGGTAACTCTGGCTCCTTTTAGCACGAGGATAACGATGTTGTCTTTCGTTAGGTAGCTACGTCTGCACCATCAGGACGGGTTCAGATTCTCTGGCTTTCACCAGAAGCCTGTTTGACATTCCCACCCCCTGTTTCTCAGGGGAAAAGAAAAAGAAAAAAAAAGCTCTTAATGATGAGTTTGAGATGAGCATTGCTTGCTGGATAAGCGCTTGAAGGCCTGAGGAACTCCATTAAGAATGTGGTGTGAAAAGCGTGGCTGTGGGCTCCGTCCTCGTTTACCCCAGAAACACATTAGAGGTGACGGATCTCGGCGCTGTGCAGACCTACCGCGGTGCTCTGGAAGCTCATGCCCTGGCTCAGCGGTGCACATCTGATAGCAGGATGGACTGGAAATGAATGCTCTGAACCGGCTCTTCGAATGAGATTTATCGACTCGGCACACGGCCGTTCTTTAAAAACGCCGCTTTGTTATTTATTTATTTCAGGATGACACGATGGTTGTGCGATGAGATTTTGCGTCTGTTTTTATTTACAATACAATTAGTCTGTGTGTATTTGTGGCATGATAAAAGCTCAGGATGCAATCCGTTCTGAAATGTTGCGTGCAATTAATCAACACATTGCATCTCGAAGGGCAGGTTTTCCAAAAGCTGGAAGTGGGTAAAGAACATAACAACAACAACTTTCCTGCTGGGGGATTCGACTGAGCTCTCCGATCAATTAGTGAGCCGCAAGAGAGCTCACTGTGCATAATGAGAGGCTAGCTCCAGAGAAAGAAAGAAAAAAAAAAAGAGCAAAAGTTCTTATTAAAAAGCTAATAATTGCAGAGATGTGGGGGGGGTGAGAGTGGGAGAGGGGAACACATCCCACATTACCCATGAGCCTCCACAGCTGGAGATACAATTAGCATGTCACCACCCACAGTTTGTCGCATGTGTTAATTGTCTCATGCTAGCTGCTGTGACACTCTGAGCGTTGAACCTGAACTTCTGACTTGTTTTTATCCTCCCTTCATCCTGATTATTTTTTTCCTGTTAATTCATTTACTACCTTATTTCAGAAGAAATAGACAGACAGACAGAGATGGAAAGAGACGGAAAAGTTTTAATGAAGTAGTATTAATAAAAGATAAGTGTAAGTTCGTAAGTCCAGCGTGTGATTTTGACCCTGAGTGCTAGCCGCCGGCGTCAGACACCCACTGAAAAGCCTGAGGATATTTTGTCTGAAGGAGTATCTGTGGGTACAGGTCTCGTTTAGCAAAGCAAAACAGGAACTGTTTATGAGCACGCTATTTTCAGGAAACCCGAGGCCACGGAGACCAACGGTTCAAAGAGCGCTGAAGTGTGATGACCTTCGGTTAAAAATAAATAACCCTGTGAACCTGCTTAAAGAGGTCATGAAGTTCGACTCGGAGGCACAACATTGGTCAAGTCAGGAAGATTCTGAATAAACAGAGCCTGTTCACCTGTACGTGTATCGACAAAGTACGACTATCAAATGAGTCAATTTGTAATTATTTCAGCAGGAAGGTTCTGGGTTCAAACCTCTCAGTCAACTGGGGTCCTACATGTGCCTGTGTGGGTTTCCTCCTGGGGCTCAGGTTTCCTCCGACAGTCCAAAGAAGTGTGGATTAACTCATCTATACATCCCTCATCGGTGCGAATGTGAGTGTGATGGTCGTTCATCTCTGTTTGAGCCTTGTGATAGATCGGTGACCTGCCCATGGTGAACTCCGCCTCTCATCCAAAGTCAGCTGGGATTGGCCCAGGTTCCCCTCATGACCCTGATGAATAAGCGGTATAAATAATGGACAGGGCAGCACGGTGGTGTAGTGGTTAGCGCTGTCGCCTCACAGCAAGAAGGTCCGGGTTCGAGCCCCGGGGCCGGCGAGGGCCTTTCTGTGCGGAGTTTGCATGTTCTCCCCGTGTCCGCGTGGGTTTCCTCCGGGTGCTCCGGTTTCCCCCACAGTCCAAAGACGTGCAGGTTAGGTTAACTGGTGACTCTAAATTGAGCGTAGGTGTGAATGTGAGTGTGAATGGTTGTCTGTGTCTATGTGTCAGCCCTGTGATGACCTGGCGACTTGTCCAGGGTGTACCCCGCCTTTCGCCCGTAGTCAGCTGGGATAGGATCCAGCTCGCCTGCGACCCTGTAGAACAGGATAAAGCAGCTACAGATAATGAGATGAGATGAGATAATGGACAGATAGATGGGTGGATGGATGGGTTATATAATAACACCAAGCAGACACTATACTGTAAAGTTCACTCAATAATTTATTTAGTGCCAGCTCAATGTTCTTTACACTTGGGTGATTACCGAACCCCCCCGCCCCGGCTTTTTAGGAGGCTCATTTGGGTGAAAATTAAAGCAAAACAAATTGCAAACGAACAAAACATTCATTTTGCTCCGATTCAGACTTCAGAAAAGAACTTATAGGTGTGAAGGCATTTTTAAACTCTTAAATTCAATAAAAGGTCAAATCAGGCCAAAATTCATCCCAAAAATTACAAATAGAAATCATGCATACTTGATTATTCGCCTCGCCGAGGTTATTATATTATTTAACAGTTATTCCACGAAATCGAGTTGTACATGAGCTGATAGACGACGAGGCGTGTAGCACCATGATCGAGTGGAATAACCGTTTTATTCTATCCACATTCACTGGATTTGGAGAAAGTGAGCATTTTTATTTATTTTTTTAAAACAAAACGTCCGACAAAATAATTTCCACTTAAGACCAATTTATGCTGACAACCCAGTCCTCGCAGATGGCGTTGCAGATAGCGTCTGCGTAGCCCCCCCTTCACAGACGCTCTGCGCGCACCTCCCAAAAATTGTGACCACCGCAGAAGCCTCGCAGACAGCGTCGCAGACAAGAGGGCTCTGATTGGTCCACTCTACATCCGCTGTACACGCACTTCCGCTTCTCTACTTTCCCGGTTTGGTTTGTTTTCACGACCGCCATTTTTAAAAACACGAGCGAAGATGGAGCAGCACAAAGAGCGGTTGATCGAGGAAGTGAGGAAGTACGTACATCTATACGACTCCAGTTCTAGTCATTATAAGTAACTGGAGGATAAACACTCCACTAACCACACCCACCAACTACTCCTAGCGATTTCGCGACTTCGCGCCCCCTTGCGTTGTGGCGGTGAATAACATCGCGCACGCCTATTACTCCCCGCTCAACGCAAGAGCATGCAGAGGCCCTTAGAATGTAAACAAACCGGTGAAATGACAGGAGCAGTTTGTCAAAATTGCAATGATGATTCTTGAAAATAAAAATGAATTCATTCTTACCATCAAATACTTTTCTTCCATATTTTGGGGGTTTGTTTTTGAGTAGAGTTTTTATTTCATCCTCGGCTGGTTCAGCAACACGCTCCACCATTTTGTTTTTCTCTACTCATGGTACTGGGTTTCAGTCACGTGACTTTTCTTAGCAGTTTTACTGGAAGTGAAATAGCTGGCGGTCTAAACGGCTGCCGTAGTGCAAACAACTAGCGATGACTTATCAGAGTATGATCTAATCTAGAAGCCACTGCTGGCTTTAGATATATTCAGAAGATCGCTATGTGCAATGGAATCGACCCGACAGTCTGGGAAAGAAGGATTTGTCATACGATCTGGAAAACTACCCTTCAGTCGAGTTCCCCGACATCTCCAACTATCTGGTGTTGCAGACGTCCTTCTACACCGCAAAACAGATGAAAGCGTGGAAGAGTATGGAGGCGTACAACTTTTTTGTACGTGGCTGGGTAAAGGACCTCGGGATCAAGTCGCTGCCCAATGAATCCTGTATTGTTTTTGCCCGTGTAAGGATTTTTATTTTTTAAGCTTTTCATTCGCATCTTGACAACGAAGCGCTGCAAGTTGAAGTGTAAACAAACAACAGTTCGCCTGATTCTCACTTGTGTTGGCTCTTATCTCTCAGCTAAATCATTCACAAAGATCATCAGAAACCCCTTTAAAGACCTGGATCTTAAGTCTCACTCACAAACCCGCCATACGGGCTGCTACAGGCGGTCTACGGTAAAAATTTTGGCAAAGCCGTGACTTGTGCAACACTTGCATGTGTTCAGCGCCGTAGAAGGTCGCAGACTGCCCGTGGAGACTTTTGGTCCTGCACATGCAAATTCTATGGTTCTTGCGACAAATCAAGAACGCATACACTACGTACTGTACAGGACCCGTACTCCTTTTGTACGTCTGAACCATAAGTTCAACAAGACGGAGAAGTGATCACGGCGCAATATAACTGTACGGCTGGGGAAGAATTTTGTCGCGACCTTCATGCATATGAACATTGTGAGGAGCAAACAAAGAAACAGCTGGGGACTTTAGTGCTTCGTGACTAAAAAAAAGTACCGTAAAAAAACGACACATAGCAAGAAAAGTACTTGGAAAACACTAAGGACAGAGCTGAGAGGGAAATACAAACCTTTCACCAAGTGATCACTGCAAACTTGAGCACGCTTCGACTCGGCTCCCTGCGATTTCAGTCAGAGGTTCAAAAGCCACCTTTCTCCACGTTTTTTGTGAAATCCTGTGTTCGCTCACCCTTTTTTATGAGTTCACGGGGAACCCTGAAGAAACGTATCAGTTTCACAGTTTGATCGATTCGAACAACCTAAAACAACGCAAGTGTGAGGCATTTTTCATGCGAGCAATGAATCTTCTCCGTACAAATGCTTTGTCAACTGAGCTTTGGTAGACCACCAGCTAAAGTTTGGAATAACTAATGAGGCGGATGTGACGTCACGTGAAACCCAGTAATATGAGCTGATATCCTAGGAGTAGCGTAGCCAATCAGAGCGCATGATTGCTCATATCCAGTGAATGTGGATAGAATAATCAATATTCACTGAGCCTGGGGTGGATCATTGTTTTAGTATAAATACACAGATGATTACTTTAAAAAAAATAATAAACAATGTATTTCAATCTTCAAAAGTGGCATGTAAATGTAATAACTTTGCAGTCACTTATCTACGCCAAGTCACGTGAAGCACTTTTATTTTATCGCCATCAGAACAAATCCCAACCCCAACTTCCCTTTGAATAGTTTTAGACTGAACTTCGGAGCATCTTCAGTGCTTTTATTTTAGGAACAGCATTTTCTTTCATCATTTGTAATTCTTCCTCACTGACTGTGACGAAGCGATCGGACGCCATTTTGCCGAGTTGCTCGAGGTGATTATCGAGAAATAGTCCGAATTTCTCGACCAGTCAGAATCAGAGCGCATGATTTTCTATAATCACCTGCATATTTATACTAAATGCATTTACTACGACAGTACCAGTCAAAAGTTTGGACACACCTTGTAATTCAATGATTTTCTTTATTTTTATTAATTAAAAGTCACTTCTTCATGCCTTAAAGTATGGATGGACGTTGTTTCTCTTTACTTAGTTGAGATATTCTTGATATAATACAGGATGCATTACTAGTTGTGGAATAGGGCCATTTACAGTATTTTTTGGCTGAAATTTACTTAGGGTGACAATAAGGTGGCCACCTGACCCAAAAAGTTAAAGTAGTTCTAGAATTTGAAAATCGCCTTTGCATGTAACGATGAATACTAATATTTGTAGTATATTACAAAAAAAATTACTCAAAAATGTTTATCCGTTATGATTTTATAGAGGATTTTCTGCGATAGCCCACGAGCAAAACATCGCGCCGCGATCACGTGACCGATGACGTAGTAAATTGACAAGCTAGACAGCTCACTGCCTGTACATACTGTGACTGTGAGTGACAATTCGCGGATCTACGGATTATTTCCACTGTATACGATGGTAAAAAAGTGTGTAGTGAAAGTTCATTATGTCTACCTATTGAAACTATTCTTTAAATTCGTTTCTTAAGACAAGGATTTTTTTTAAGATGTTACCTTGACAGTTTCTGCGATAAACTTCCGCCTTCTTCAAAACAGTCACCAGATGTCGAGTGGTGACGTGCCTTATCAGCTGATGTTACTCTAAGGAGGCGTGAACGTCCCGCCCAATTTGACAGGTAGTTCACGCCTCCTGCTGTACCTGACAGCAGGAGGCGTGAACTACCTGGCAAATTTGGCGGGACGTTCACGCCTCCTTAGAGTAACATCAGCTGATAAGGCACGTCACCACTCGACATCTGGTGACTGTTTTGAAGAAGGCGGAAGTTTATCGCCGAAACTGTCAAGGCACACACGGACTGGCCATCAGGAGTAGCGTGAGTTTTCCCCGTGGGCCGGTGGTTCAGTGTGGGCCGGCGGAGAAAAAAAAAACCAAACACAGTTGCGCGCTGGCCTTTAATATGATAAGCAATGTTAACAGTTTCTTAAAGAAACTGTTAACATTGCTTATCATCTTAAAGGCCAGCGCGCAACTGCTTTTTTTTTTTTTTCTCCGCCGACCCACACTGAACCACCGGCCCACCGGGAAAACTCCCGCTGGCCAGTCCGTGTGTGTGTCAAGGTAACATCTTAAAAAAATCCTTGTCTTAAGAAACGAATTTAAAGAATGGTAAAAAAGTGTGTCGCGTACAGCTGTTCTAAAACCAACAAAGACGGAGTATCTCTGCATCAGTTCCCTGATCCTGATAAAAATAATGGATACGATCTCGCTAAGTGGAACCGGCAAGTAAAGCGGACGAGGGCAGACTGGTGCTAGTTGAAGGCTAGTGCACATATTTATGCTGGTGAGTGTAAAGGGAAAAGTGTTTTTTATAGTCCATGGGAGAATCTTGAGGCGCGCTTTGAACGAGCTTCCCGAACCTTTAGGACAATTAAAGGGTTCTTTAACTAAACAAGAACTAGACGATCCCTGGACGAGTTCCTGCTTTGCACTTCTACGATACAGCCGTGACTGTCCCCATTCAGGCCCGCATTTTTCTTCTCCCCAAGCTCCGAACGCACACAAAGCAGACTTTGACAGCTGCAGTCATTTCCGTGTTGTTGGAAAGGCCGCTTGAACGCCATCGGTTCGCCCCAAATATACTGCCGATCACGACGCACATTTCGGCCCAGACCTCTGATTTAGTAGAAAAAATGTTGTGCATCGACTCACCTCGACTGGAACACGATTCACTTTCGTCTTCAGACGCAATTTCGTCTGAATAATCGCTGTCTGATTCACTCATTTCGCTTGTGTTTATACTGGATGCTGCCATCCTGGTCAATTTACTACGTCATCGGTCACGTGACTCCCGACCGGGATTTTCAGGAAATGCTTCCCAGAAGCTCGGTTTTGTCGCTCAAATACACCCTTTTAATGGGGAAATTTTTTATTTTTAATTTGCATACATTGAATATATACCCTTATACTACATTTTCATCAATAGTGGGTTCTAAAATTCTAGAACTACTTTAAATGTGAGTTTGTTTTATGGAAACATTTTAATTTTATAGACAAGACACTTAGCTAACTGGTACAAGCAGCGAAAACAATGTTATTTCAGTTTTTCGCAAGAAAGTAATAAAATATTGAGCATATTTCTAAAATATCCTGGTCTACGGACGTGACATTGTACACAACAGAACAAGACTTGCTTATGTGGAGACAAGATGAAGAATATGTATGTATCAAGGTTGAAGTAAAGTGTAAATAGTATGCAAGAAACCTTTTGTCACTTTGAAACTGAAATAACGCACTTGTAAAATTATTTTAATCATTTGATCTGCAACATAGGATCTTTTCTCAGAAAATATAGAGAAGAAGTGCAGAACAGTGAAAAACACCAGATTAGAGTACAGAAGAAGCACTAGATAGAGTGATATAGTATCACAGTAGGCATGCAAGCTCTTTAGTAATATTAGTAATGAAGAATAATATGTTAGGAGATTGTGATCGCTAAGGTACAACTTAGTCTACGGACGTGACATACAACAACTAGTGAGTTTAGTAGAATATCGAGAACCGCCACCACGCATGCTTAGACTGAAATTCATCAATACCGTTCTGTTCTGCACAGTTATTGATAATGACATCTCAACAACCAGCTTTAAAACAAAAACATCAAGAAGAATATCAGGAAATGACGGTCTACGGACGTGACAAAACTGTGACGGAATTCGCATCCGTGGCAGTTGTTATGCTGCCACTGAGAAAAGTATCGAGATGGAGATCCAAATTCTGTTATGTCTGAAAACAACACATGTCCTGTGAAAAAGAGACAGTATGGAATTAGTAAAAACATACATTTGGAGCCTGAAAGCAGTTGTTCCAAAACCATATGTTTTCTCAACCATTGAACTGTGACATATGAATATAATAATGAAGAAATTGATACCAGACGTGTGGTTTTATGTACCGTACATATTGTACAGAGGAAGCCATAGAAATACAGAAAGCAAAAAAAAAAAAGTCTCTGAATCAATGATAACAGACACATAGTGATAGGTGTATGCACTAAATGCCATGTGGCCAAGTGTGACATGAATTTTTTGTTGATTTTCCCCAAATAAAGACTTTCCGGCTGTCTTGATTTATCAAAGAGTGCCAGGCATCCAATGTAAATTCGTATGTTATAGGTGCCCGGACTTGTGGCCAACATAAAATTAAGTTAATGCTGTCTGGCAGTAGCCTGGGCCCGCCCATCCTAAGCGTGACGCAACACGAGGGCCTGTTGCGAGCTTAGTCTGGCCAGGCAAGCTATCTACAGCTCTTCCAAGCTCCGGAAAAATCGGGAGCCAATCAACTTTGAGCATCTCCAACGGCCCTGGGTAGAGGCGTGTTCAAGGCAGTGACGTAGTAGAACTGCGACCGGAAGCCATAGATTGTTTACAGAATCATGCTGTATTGAAAGCATTCAACGGGAAGTTCTCATTGAAAACGGAGCAAAGAGCAGCCCTGGAGGTATTTATTGAAAGGAAGGACGTAAGAGTAATAATATATGCACCTCACCACGCTACTGTATTAAACGTACTTTCACGTCAACTACTGCACAGAGCTTTATAAATGATCTCCCAGAGCTGTCAACTTTGATTGGGTCACTGTCAGCCCCTGCAGAACTCGATCAGGCAACTGAATGCTTAGAGTCAACATTCCGCCATACTTTAGATAATGTAGCTCCTCTAAAAAGGAAAATGGTCAGAGACAAAAAATTAGCACCCTGGTATAATGATGACACTCGCACATTAAAACAGACCACTCGAAAATTGGAACGTAAATGGCGTCAAACAAAATTGGTAGTGTTCAAATTAGCTTGGAAGGAGAGCTTCCTGAAGTATAGAAAAGCTCTTAGTGCTGCGAGATCAACATATTTCTCCTCCCTAATAGAAGATAACAAAAATAATCCTAGATTCCTATTTAATACTGTAGCAAAATTAACCAGGAATAAGTCCACTATCAACACATGCACACCTGCAGTATGTAGTAGCAACGACTTCATGAATTTTTTTAATGACAAAATTGAGAATATCCGACAAAAAATTCAAACTACTAATTTAAGGTTAGACAATGAAAGTGACCTTGTAGTTAACAATATAACTGTATCAGATCATCAGTTAGAATGTTTTACTCCCCTAAAAGAAACTGAATTACTTTCATTAATCTCTACATCAAAAGCCTCAACTTGCGTACTAGATCCCTTACCGACACATCTATTCAAACAGATAATGCCTGGAGTAATTGAACCGCTTCTAAAAATAATAAATTCTTCTCTTATGATTGGCTATGTACCCAAATCCTTTAAACTAGCAGTTATCAAACCACTGATTAAAAAACCTGACCTTGATCCCTGTCAGCTGTCCAATTATCGGCCAATATCAAACCTCCCCTTTATCTCCAAGATCCTTGAAAAAGCTGTGGCACAGCAGTTATGCTCATATTTACATAGGAATAACATCCATGAAATGTATCAGTCAGGATTTAGACCTCATCATAGCACAGAGACAGCACTGGTTAAAGTAGTAAACGACCTACTGTTGGCGTCTGATCAGGGCTGTGTCTCGCTACTTGTGTTGCTTGACCTTAGTGCAGCATTTGATACCACTGATCATTCCATTCTTCTGGATAGACTAGAAAATGTTGTGGGAGTTAAGGGAACGGCCCTCTCCTGGCTCAGCACTTATCTAACTGATCGTTATCAGTATGTTGATATAAATGGTGATATTTCTAGACGTACCGAGGTAAAGTTTGGTGTTCCACAAGGTTCTGTCTTGGGTCCACTGCTTTTTTCTCTATATATGTTACCTCTGGGCGATATTATTCGTAAACATTGTATTAGTTTCCACTGTTATGCTGATGACACACAGTTGTATGTCTCTGCAAAACCTGATGAGAGACACCAGCTTAATAAAATTGAGGAATGTGTTAAGGACATTAGACACTGGATGCTTATAAATTTCCTTCTGCTTAACTCTGACAAGACTGAAGTACTTGTACTAGGACCACATACAGCTAGAAGTAAGTTTTCTGATTACACAGTAACTCTGGATGGCCTTTCTGTTTCTTCACGTGCAGCAGTAAAAGACCTCGGAGTGATTATTGACCCCAGTCTTTCATTCGAAACTCACATTGATAACATCACCCGGATAGCTTTCTTTCATCTCAGAAATATTGCAAAGATAAGAAATTTAATGTCATTGCATGATGCAGAAAAACTAGTCCATGCTTTCGTTACCTCCAGGTTGGATTATTGTAATGCCTTACTGTCTGGATGTTCCAATAAGTGCATAAACAAGCTCCAGTTAGTTCAAAATGCCGCAGCAAGAGTCCTTACTAGAACTAGAAAATATGACCACATCACGCCTGTCTTATCCACACTGCATTGGCTCCCAATCAAATTTCGTATTGATTATAAAATACTACTATTGACCTTTAAAGCACTAAATGGTCTCGCACCACAGTACCTGAGTGAACTTCTGCTCCTCTATGACCCGCCACGCCTACTTAGATCAAAAGGTGCAGGCTATCTGCTGGTACCTCGTATAGTGAAGGCTACATCAGGGGGCAGAGCCTTTTCTTACAAAGCCCCACTGTTATGGAACAGCCTTCCAAGTAATGTTCAGGAATCAGACACAGTCTCAGCATTTAAGTCTAGGCTGAAAACATATCTGTTTAGTCAAGCCTTTTGTTAATGGTGTTTGAGGTAAAGGAGTAGATCTGGAGGGTCCTCAGACATAGTGTTTTGGTAAACTGGGATGTATGGATGCTGTCAGTCCCCACTCGCTTGCTCACTCGAGTTTGTTGACGGTGTAGTGGCTGGCTGCTTTATGTCCCGGGGCTCCCTCATGCCTGTGTTACCTTCTGGCTCTCTCCTTTTAGTTATGCTGTCATAGTTAGTTGCCGGAGTCCCTGCTTGTACTCGGTGCAATATGTATACTGTTCCTACTTATTCAGGTGACATTGGGCATACCTAACCACCTGTGTTTTCTTTCTCTCCCCCCCCACCCCAAATCTGTCCCTCTGAGTTACATGGAGTCAACAGGAAATCTTTTGGTGGAGACGGTGGGGACCTCGACTGGCTATCGTAGCCTGCAGGGAATCGGCCGTCAGACATTCTGTCGCATGTCCCAGACCCGGTGAAATGTAACTGAATTGTCTTGGCCAGCCCTAAGGGTCCCATCTGCATCTCATCATTGCTGAGGAGTGTGCTCCCATCACCCAATCAAGCATCCAGCCAGAGCAGGTCATGATATATTTTTTTACCATATTAACATGCCATTGTGTGTTATGCCTGATGTAAAGACTCTCGTCTCTGCGAGCCTACCACACAGATTTAATACTTGTCATTTTTAGGGCATACCTAACAACGTGTTTTCTTTCTCTCTCCCCCGCCCCATCTGTCCCTCTCAGTTACATGTTGATCCTGGGATTGAGATGCTGGCCTCTTCTGCCCCTCGGACCTGCTTGATCCATCCTGGTGCCCTGTGTCTGGTCGGAGTTTTATCGCCCCACTCCTGTGAAGGACGGCCCCATGAGGACAGTTGAGGGTTATACCTGTTAAAACTGTTAAGATTATAGTCAGGCTGTCTGTTGTTGCCCAAATGAGGATGGGTTCCCTTTTGAGTCTGGTTCCTCTCGAGGTTTCTTCCTCATGTCGTCTGAGGGAGTTTTTCCTTGCCACCGTCGCCACAGGCTTGCTCATTGGGGATAGATTAGGGATAAAATTAGCTCATGTTTTAAGTCGTTCAAATTCTGTAAAGCTGCTTTGCGACAATGTTTATTGTTAAAAGCGCTGTACAAATAAACTTGATTTGATTTGACGTTTTCGCCTTGCTCCCGACCGGCTTCGGTAAGAGTTTAATCTACCAGTTAGCCCCGCTAGTAGCCAAATCAATGGGGCTCAGCGAGAATCCTATCGTCGCGTCACATACGTCAGAGGAAAGAGTGATGTGATTGGTTTAAGCTTCGTCACAGCCTTTTCTGGCTTCGACCAGTAGCAAACTGAGGCATTTCAGGGAAGCGGGTCAACCACGGGCTCTGGGAAACGGTTGGGCTTAATATCTTGGCCAGACCAATAGCTCGTAGAGCTTTGAAGTCGCGTTAGCCAGACTAGTCTGGCAGTACATCTGTATGCACAGTTTTCCATACAATGTTATTTTGGTACCCCAAGTGAATTTCAGCCGTTTTATTATTTACAGTTGGTTCTCAAACACATTAAGAAGGTAAGAAACTCGTCCACTAATTAAGTTTCGACGAGGCACACCTGTTAATTGTAAAGCATTCCAGGTGACTCCCTCATGAAGCTGGTTAAGATAATACTAATAGTGTACAAAGCGTCATCAAGGTAAACGCTGGATACGCTGAAGAGTCTAAAATATCAAACACTTTGTTTAACACTTTTTTTATATTTTTTTTTTTTACTTACTACACAATTCCATACATGTTCCAAATACAGAAGAAAAAAAAAACACCCTATGAATGAGTAGAGTAGGGGTGTACAAACTTTTGACTGGTACGGTGTATAAAAAGTGAAATAATGCACAGAGTGATGCTACACAGACAGACATCGCCGTATTAAGAACCTGTGTGTAGTTAATTAACATCTCTCCAGTCATCAATATTTATTCAAACTGCAACCATTCATTATTTCAGTAATCAACGATCTGTCTTTCCGAATAATCAATCTAATGTCTCACTGTGCGTGGAATGGGTTGAATTAAACAGCATTTCATTGTTAAAGATGTATTCTTAATTTAGATTAATTACCACAATGCACATTTCTGGAAATTTATTGAACGTAATTAAAATCTGGTGTAACAGAAACCCTTTCTTGGACCGCAGTCAGGTTGGTTAACTCACGGACCGAGGCAGATCGCAGATTTGAAACGCGCTCATGTTTCCTCAAGCGAAAGTGTGAGTCGATCCAGCAAACTACGTACTACTGCTCCTGATGGGCCTCCGTTGCTCAGCGATGACCATGGGTAATGCATCCAAGTTGTCCTGGTTGTTTCCTTGGCTGGAACAGCATTGTTTGTGACTGAAGAGACCGACACGAGAGTGACCGTCTCTATCGTATGTCGTCTCTGGTCTATCGGAATGCTGGCGTTCCTCAGTTTCTCTTCCTGTCTTGAGATGTTGGGTCAGGGTTTTTCTCCCAGGTCCTCAAACCGTAGGTGCTGAAGAAGGCGACTAGACTTGCTTGAAGTCCTTGAAGAGGTTTCACCTCTCATCCAAAAAGCTTCTTCAGTTGTCTGTCTGTCTAGTGGGGAGTTCCAGTTATTTATCCTCTAGTGGACCAAAAGCAACCCTAAGGAGAGTTGTTGAGGTCACATGGGGCGTTGACCCTCTCAGGCATCCTGTCGGTTGTTAGGATCACTGGAGGCCGGGTGTGAACGGTGTTAGCAGCCTCGAGGGTCGTGAGGGTGATCTGTGGGTCACTGGCTCTCTTTGCCATTATGCAAGTCATTGAAGTCAGCTGAGTCTTGGTGTAAGAACTCCCCACTAGTCAGACAGAACTGAAGAAGCCTTTTGGATGAGAGGTGAAATGATGACCTTATGACCTGGATGAGTGAGAACCTTCACAGACATATCCTAGCTCCTTCCAGGACTCAGTGTCGATGTTGAGCACCTTTATGCCACTGGGGCAGCCAGTGGTCCTCCTTCCAGATACCAGCTCTCCTAGAATATGACCATCCTCCATGCATACACATGACCAAGCCAGCACAGTCTACATACTTGGGAGGCCAGCATCGGACAGGACCTCGGCATCGGGCACTCCATCTTGCTAGGATACGATGGATACTTCTCAGGTGGAAGGTGTTAAGTCTTCTTTCCTGTCTGGCGTATGTCGGAGATGACTCATTTCCATTTTGCAATGTGCTGATGATACAGGCCCTGGACACAACCATCTTAGTCTTCACTGTCAGTTTGGGGTTGTTCCACACTCAGTTGGCGAGACAACTGTTGTAGCCGCCTTTCTGATCCTCTCATCAAGTTCTGTATCCAGAGAAAGGTTATCTGTGATGGTGGATCTGAGGTAGGTGAACTGGTGGATGGCATCTAGCTTGTAAAGCATCAATGGTGATGACAGGTGATGTGTCTGTATTCTGTCCTGGGATGACTGGGGGCAACCATGGCCTGGAGGTTA
Organism: Neoarius graeffei; assembly: GCF_027579695.1. NCBI lineage: Eukaryota > Metazoa > Chordata > Actinopteri > Siluriformes > Ariidae > Neoarius > Neoarius graeffei. The sequence goes on along the minus strand of NC_083575.1, from coordinate 93,796,987 downwards.
GAGAAGGAGCCTGAGTCCCAAAGGGTCACTGGTTTGATTCCCGAGGCCAGCAAGAACAATGTGAGGGGAGTTGAGTGAATGAATAGAACTTTCCCCTCCCTCTGTATCATGGCTGAAGTGCCCTTGAGCAAGGCACCTAACCCCAGGCGCTGTCGCATAGCTACACCCTATACAACAAACAGTCCATAACCACCCCCACCCACACACTGAAAGGCAATTTGGGTGTTTTGGGGAGGTGTGAGGAAACCCAGAGCAAACATCAAACCTGTATGTTTTAATAAGATCTGACAGTAGGACTGATGTAAATGATTTATTATTAAACCAGCACCTTTACACACAATCATCTGATCTTGTGTCTATGTGAGCGCTAACGCTAATTAGCGTCTAGTGTGTCCCTTCCTTTGCCCATTAACACTGGAGCATCCAGTTCGAAGTTTCAGTGAAAAAACACGATGCAGAAAACAAAGACATTACTTTAAAACATTGATGGCAATAAACACGTGAGAAAAAAGAAATGAATAATGAGTCTCCACAGATGTGCATATGACTGAACAAACAAACACACTCACTTCTATTTTCATTCCTGCACAATACAAAGAAAAGAGCGAGTTGCCAGCCCACCTGAGCCAGCCGTTTTCATGCGGTTCCCATAGAAACAGCGGATGGGAGTTGAAAGCGGTGCTATCAAATGCACTATTTTTAACGGTGTCTAATTTGATATAATTGACTCAGCAAGATGAGGTCAGGACAGCGGATAAAGGAAAGTCCCGGAAACTCACAAGTGGGTGAAATGTCACGGGACAAAAGTGGGTCTGCTTTTCAAGTGTCTGTTTACGGCAGCGTCACATCAGACAGGTGCACGGATTCGCACGTGTACAGAGACTGAAAAATGCTGTGTGAGAAACTCCAGGCAAATCATTATAAAGAGATCTCTGGAATAAAGCTAACTCGTGTTTAAAATGGACGTCGTTTCTGACATAATGAAGAATAACTGATATTATATACATATTTTTTTTTTACCATAAATGCTACTTATCTGGATATCAACTCTAGAAAGTCCCCCATAAACTCTTCTATGCTCATTTCACAGTTTATGAAAGCTCTTCACCCTAAAACGTCCCTCACTGGTTCCTGTTATTAACAGTATTGGTTTATCCGAAACCATGATCCAGATCAGCCACCTGAGCATACACTCAGATCAGCCACCTGGGAAGATCATGATGTGTTGACATACAGTTTTGTATTTGAATCCAACCCTGGCTAGTTTTCCCAAAAAAAACAATCGGTCCTCAGATACCACCTTTCCACCAACATGAACCAGGTGCTAGTTCTGGGATGGTGCGAGTGCTGATTTGGAGCTGGTTCAACTTGCAAACCTTCAAAGAATTGGTTTGCTTTTCCACGTGATAGAGAACCGCGTCATTACATCACTGTATACGTCTTTACTTTCCGAGCCACTTGCCCTGCAGCTAGTGCCGCTAGACCACCTTGCTAGTCCAACAACAACGACAGATGACATCATCCTTTTTTCTGCTTTGGATTAGTCAGACTAGACGCTATACTTCCTGTTTTATAAACATGGTGGTCACAAGGTTTTACTTCGTCTTGCTGGTCATGATAATTCCGCCCCCAACCCCTGACGTAAATGGTTCTTGGTTCTAGACCAGCAAAGTCAAGTTTATTTGTATAGCACTTTTAACAGACACTGTTGCAAAACAACTTTACAGAAAATTAAAGACTTTAAACATGAGCTAATTTTATCCCTAATAAATTCATTTATCCCTGATGATCAAGCCCGAGGTGGTGATGGTGAGGAAAAACTCCCTCAGACGACATGAGGAAGAAACCTTGAGAGGAACCAGACTCAAAAGGGAACCCATCCTCATCTTGGTGATAACAGATAGCGTGATTATAAATAACTCGCTTCTATACCTGTGTCCTATAGAGTCACAAAGTGTAACTGTGTAACCAGGAAATTCATTATATTTTTAACACGAAGTCTGTTTTGTTGAAGTTATCAACTGTTCATTGATGGAGGAAAGAGTTGGTGCCTATCTGGAACCAGTTTTCCTGGCTGACAGCTGGTTCTTTTTCAAAACGATAAGAACTGGTTCAAGATTAGACACCAGCTCCAAACCTGCCCTGGTACTGCCTTGGTGGAAAAGGCTAAGAGACCTGATCTTGGTACGGTTCAACTTGAACTCGATCCTGAATCCATCCAAATATTCATAAACACTTTTTGACCAAAATGGGTAACGGGTTCTTGAACTGGTTCCGTTCAGAAGTCTTTGAACCTTGGTGCCTGCTAGTGAGCCAGTCCATGTTTTCTCAGGTTTTGAGTAGAACCATTATAATCAAGGATGCATCATGAACAGAGGGTGTTGCACAATGAACAAGTAAACAGTCGTAGCAAGTTGGCAGAGATGGCGCACTAATTACCTGCAAGCTTTTGTTCTGTTCTTCCAGATATTTGTTTTTGGTCCGTTTTTTTTTTTTTTCTAAAGATGTATCCTTTTACGTTGTGTTCTCCATTGCTGAACTCTTCTTCTTCTCAAAACTACTGACACGCCCACTGATGTCATGGTTCATGCTGGAAAAACCAGGGATATTTTGGTGCCAATTGAGAACCAACTTTCCAGGTTCTGGACCAATTCATTTTTGCTCGAAATGCTCTGAACAGTTTAAAATGTGGTGCATGAACCAGAACAGAACCCGTTCCCTGTTGGCAGAGAAGGGGTAAGAGTAGGGCTGTGCTCGTTTGCCATCAGTTGCTCATGATATCGTACCATATATATCGCAATATATCGAGTTAAACGATGTCTTTAATGTATTGTAAGCAGAGGGCGCGAATACGTCTCATCTCATCTCATTATCTCTAGCCGCTTTATCCTTCTACAGGGTCACAGGCAAGCTGGAGCCTATCCCAGCTGACTACGGGCGAAAGGCGGGGTACACCCTGGACAAGTCGCCAGGTCATCACAGGGCTGACACATAGACACAGACAACCATTCACACTCACATTCACACCTACGCTCAATTTAGAGTCACCAGTTAACCTAACCTGCATGTCTTTGGACTGTGGGGGAAACCGGAGCACCCGGAGGAAACCCACGCGGACACGGGGAGAACATGCAAACTCCACACAGAAAGGCCCTCGCCGGCCCCGGGGCTCGAACCCAGGACCTTCTTGCTGTGAGGCGACAGCGCTAACCACTACACCACCGTGCCGCCGCGCGAATACGTTTGGCGTCAAAATTATTCAATCAATGAGTCTCGAGACGAGGCCATGGAGACATGGGGGACGTAATTAGCGGCTTGCAGCGTATGTAGCAGAGCGTCTAATTTCTAGTGCGCATGCCCTGAGTAACTGGAAGCGCCATTTGTAAATAAAAACGTTTTTGGTTGGAACAGGTTGCAAGCATGAATTTCCGTCGATTTCTGGCATGAAACATGCTTTAAATCAAGTGAAAATTGATGACAACCTGCTACAGAACCGGAAGATATGCAGGAAATGTGTCATATATGGGATTTTCGATTTTCAAGTGAGTAAACGATATCGTATCGTACCCCCGAAAATCGTGCATGGTCGAGTATCGCGAGCTGTGAGCACAGCCCTAGGTAAGAGTAACCCAAACATCATGCTGTGCATTTTGAGTTGGAGACATTTAGTTTTTTGGAGATGTGAGCTGCTAGAATGAGCTGCAAGGCACAAACCGAGCCAAAGGATGGCGCTGCTGATGAGTGATGCGTTCTAGATACTTGGACTGACAAGAAGAAAAAAAAAAGAGAGAGAAAATAAACAAACAACCAAAGACTGTGATACACAAACTATTTTAAATTAATCTTTTCTTCAACAATCTAATATAGTAAACAAATCTTTGCAATGTGTGTTTATATTTGCTTTTTGGTTCATTTAATTTTGTCCAGTGAGAAAACAAACCAAACTAAATGAACCAAAAGAATCCATTTTGCTCTGATTTGGACCGAAAGGTGTGAACGCGCTCTTAGACACCTGCCAGGCTCTGGCTTTGTCCACAAAGGGACATCTTTCTGATCTCATTTTGAGCATTCGAGCCCATCTTCAGCACTCGTGCTGTTAATCCAGAGCCAGAAGATGATGTTTCTGTCCCATCACCATAAACTCGTGCTCCAGAGCCCATTAGGAACACTACAGCTCTATATATGTGCTTTACATCCAGAGGAACAACGTACTTGTTTAACTGAAAGGTCAAAACGTTCTATTTCTCTTTATGTTGGAGTTTCGAGATGTCTCACAGCTCCACACGCACCTTGTGTATCCTGTGTTTTGCTGAGATAAAAAGCGTCCCGTGTTTTACGATTCCAGAGATTGCGGAAGCAATAATGTCATGTGACCACCGTGGGGCACGTGTGACCTACTTTTAACCAAAACAAGTCGGCGTGGGCAAACATGGCGGCCTCGGCTCTCCCTCCAACTAAAAGCCGTCAGAAAAGAAAACGAAAGCCTGCCTAGTGAGTGCAACTGCAAGACAGAGCAAGGTTGGATGACGTGTCATTTTTCTGGACGGATAACTAAGGGCCCGTTAACACGAGGACGCTGTCGGGTAAAAACGACTAAATATTTTATCGGAAGTGCCTTTCGTCTACACGGGGACGGTGTTTCCGAGGCTGAAAAACGGAAAAAATTGAAAACGCCTTCCAAAGTGGATAAGTTAAAAACAGCTCCCGTTGCATATCCGTCTAAACTACCCAATACGCGAAACTCTGCTCGGATCTGCTCACGTCGGGTACGCGTTTACGTCATACATGTCATATACTGTACATGTCAGCCCGGGAAGTAAGAAAGTAAGTAAAAAAGTAAGAGCATGTCTGATTACATTGATCCAACGGACCTTCAAGCTGCTCTGGCAGCTTTAATAAACGTCCAGGAGTCCTTCGAACATCTATACCGAATCTGCACATATACCGTTAATGAACAGAGGCGGGTATAGTATGCTCTTACTTTTTTACTTACTTTCTTACTTACCATAGCCAGAGTAGTCAAAGCTTTCGCGGCGCAGATGTGCAGATCAGACAAGACGGAAGACGTTGCGCATGCGTGCAGACATAGCGGAGGTCTTTCACAGCACCGCCTGGCATCCACATCTGTGACAGAGCGCAATGCGTCTGTCACTAAACAGCGGTTCCTCCTGCTGGTCATGTTTCAATGGTCAAGTGCAATGGACTAAACCACAGTTGCAAAGACATTCCAAATACAATCTGTGTTGTATGTCTGTTGTGGGTTTGGTAATGGGAGCTTTACAAGTATGTTTTGTTACGGGTACATTTGTTACAACTTTTAGATATGTAAACCTGAAATGTTTGGTCCATAGTAAAAGACGTGACACAGGTTTAAACAGCGCAAGCATTTATTAGTTTTCACTATAAACAATAGAGTGTAAATATTCATTAAGTGCACACGTTTAACATCTGAATCCTTTTCTGCTAGAGTTTATCTAACATCAGCCAGAAATGTTTGTAGCCATTTACCTGCTGTAGTCTTCCGGGTGCGGGACCAAACCAGAATGCAGGTCTGAAAGCGCTTTTCAAGGTTTCTTCCGCGATGCGCGGGAAAGCAGCTCATTAGAGCGGAGAGAAATGGGCTAAAAATCTTACGTAAGTGTTTGTTGTAATATTTAAGGTCTGCACATTGTTGTAGGAGTGTAATGCATGCAGTGAAAATGTTTAGAACTGTTAAAATCTGTCTAGATGTGTTGATTGATTTTAATTGTGTTAAGACTGTACCGTAGTCTTTTAAATATGCGCTGCACTGTTCATTCGGGAGATGGCCTCGGCAGGGAGAGGACGCGTGACTTGAGCTCTGTGTGAGTAATGCCAGAGTAGCCTAGCTTGCGTGGGCATTTTGTCCCAGAATTTTTTTTTTGTTTGTTTGGTTTTGTCATCAGTGTTTTTTTTTGTTTGTCCTGTTTGTGTTAACTGCCGGCTTAAGAATAAAAAGAAAACTATTTTTGTACAAGAATTTTCCTTATTGTACTCATCATTCTGACTGACTACTCCATCCGCTCGGCACACTCTATTACAACATCCAATTGAATTCCACACATTTACGCGTCACCGTATAGACGCAGATTTCCTCCTTGAAAACGGTCGTGTAGACGCGGAAAAAAGTGAGAACGAAAACGGACTTTTGCGTTTTTGTTTCAGACCGTCCCCGTGTAAAGTGGGCCCAAATCATTCTAGCTAGCGCTTAGCTATCTTAGCCTTAAAATGCATGGGCTCGACTCCACGGTAGCAAGTTGATGACGGGGTTATACACCGAATGTTTTGATCTTACAGAGAAAGAAACGAGAACACAAAAGTGGGAACAGAGAAAAGATATAAATACTTGTCTTTTGTTTCACGGATCTATTTGCGAATGTCAACCATAAATTACACAAATCGCTGCAGCTCAAAACTCTCCGAGGTCGATGCAGAGGTCACAGTGTTTTCCACGTGTCGCCATCTTGGTGTGACGCAGTTCCATAGTTATGCTCACTAGTTAAAGCTTCGCGTTTCCGTAGGGCCGTACTGTTGACCTCAAGAGGTTCCAAAACAGAGAAAAGCGACCCTCAGGACATCAGAATGATCACATCTCATCCACATGATACTGTTTTTTTGCGAGACAGAGGAAAACGCCATGCACAATTAAACATTTTTAAATTCCAGATGATTTTGCAGTCAGCACCGTTAAGCTTATTAGTTTTTTTTTTTATGTTGTTAAATCGGCTACACATTTCAAAAATATCCTTCATCATAAATACTTTGCTTTACCTTCAGTACTCTTGTGAAACGTAAATCGCTTTGAGACGTGAGATTATATAACAAGAACAAAACTAATTAAAGGACTTTTATTCTAACATTTCATTGCTGGTATACAGAAGGATGTGCTCCCTTGGAAAAAGTAGAATCCGCATTCCTGGCATTTCATGGACACTGTACTGGCGCGTGTGCGTTGAAGTGGCATTTTGGACCCAACGCTGCGATCTAGAATTGATCTTCATGATCTTTTATTCCCTTCCTGTCCCGGACGAAGGTCACTGTGCTGTAACGGAGTTGACTGCTTTAAACAACCGAGTCGGTAATGTCACCAAGACACACGAATATATAATAAACACCACAACACCCTAACCGATAACAGGAAATAATGTTTATCTGACATACAGTGCTGTGCAAAAGCCTTAAAGGAACAGTCCACCGTATTTCCATAATGAAATATGCTCTTATCTGAATTGAGACGAGCTGCTCCGTACCTATCCGAGCTTTGCACGACCTCCCAGTCAGTCAGACGCAGTCCGACGCGCTGTCACTCCTGTTAGCAATGTAGCTGGGCTCAGTATGGCCAACGGTATTTTTTGGGGCTGTAGTTAGATGCGACCAAACTCTTCCGCGTTTTTCCTGTTTACATAGGTTTATATGACCAGTGATATGAAACAAGTTCAGTTAAAAAAATTGAAACGTAGCGATTTTCTATGCTATGGAAAGTCCGCACTATAATGACAGGCGCACTAACAGCTTCGGCAGCGCATTGATATCTGAGCTCCGTATCAATGTGCTGCCGAAGCGCGCAGAAGGTGTTAGTACGCCTGTCATTATAGTGCGGACTTTCCATAGCATAGAAAATCGCTACGTTTCAATTTGTGTAACTGAACTTGTTTCATGTCACTGGTCATATAAACCTATGTAAACAGGAAAAACGCGGAAGAGTTTGGTCGCATTTAACTACAGCCCCAAAAAATACCGTTGGCCATGCTGAGCCTAGCTACATTGCTAACAGGAGTGACAGCGCGTCTGACTGCGTCTGACTGACTGGGAGGTCGCGCAAAGCTCGGAGAGGTACGGAGCAGCTCGTCTCAATTCAGATAAGAGCATATTTCATTATGGAAGTACGGTGGACTGTTCCTTTAACCGCCCTTTTTTTTTTCATACAGACTTTGTTATAGATTTCTATTTTATGACTTCGACATTACCAAGTCACAACGTGATTAAAAATAAAATAGTAATAATAGTACATTTTTTTTTTAAATCACATTTTAGATTCTTCAAAGTAGCCACCGTTTGGCTCCCTTTTTTTCTTTCCCCCTTTTCCGTTCCTTTCTCATTTTTCCCCTCCCCCTTACATAATTTGTGTTTCACATCCAAACTATGTTTTACATCGAAGCCAAGTTCTTTATTTATCCATCCGTTGATTTATTTTTCGTTCGTTCATGATCGGTAGTAGCGATGGGCACAGTCTCTAATGAATGAGTGATTAGGAACAAAATGAAATATGAAGTAAAAAAGAAAATAGCTAACTGTTAATTATTAATACATAATTAACTCATTATAATGAAGAAAAAAAAAACACGCTTTGTTATTTTGAGATAACAAATGAACCCGTGAGTGACGGTGTAGCTCACTCCGGCCCCGTCGAGTCCAGAAGGAACGATCTAAAGTGGGCCACCTTGTGCAATAAATGTTGCAAGCTATATACACGCTCTATATAGAAGCGATATCCACTCTAGGAATACCGACCTATTTACCAGAAAGAATCCAAAATGCCGAGGAATTGACCGAGAAGACGCGATTTTTGTTGAACTGCTTAAGGCATTAAGACTTTGTTCATAACTTCATTAATAATTGTAATTAAGCAAATCTGGGTAGAAATTATATGCACCCTAGGTACCCCGACCTTCATGTCAGAAAGAATCAAAATCGAAGAATTACGGGAGAAGTGATGTGTGGAAACTGCTTGTTAAGGATTGATTAATTATTCCATATCTTCATTATTAATTGCAATTATGCAAACTTGGGTAGAAGCTACCTATATGCACCCCAGGCAGACCGAGCTTCCTGCCAAAAAGACTAAAAATCAGTGAAGAATTGAGAGAGGAGTGATTTTCGTGAAATGTGGACGACGGATGAACTCCACATGATGGGATAAACTCGTCAGCTGGATGAGCTAGTCATCATCATCATGAGAAAAAATAAGTATTGCAAGCACTGAAAGCCTCTGTATGTATGGGAGCATCCAATAAATACATTATATACGTACATACATACACACACACACACACAAGTAAAATCTTGAGAAGAGTCAGGAGTCAGGGCGGAGCGTGTGCGCCATGCTCAGTGCTGGAAAATAAAATCTACCGTGTGTATAATATATAAAAAAGTGCCACACAGCTACTTTATTCAGTGCATCTTCTTCATTGTTGGTGTACAAAAGTAAATCAGTGACGTCACATCTGTACTAAGAATAAACCATGACCCAAATAATACCGTATTATTCTATCCACATTCACTGGATATAAGCAATTGCATGCTCTGATTGGCTACTCTACTACTAAACTATCAGCTCATATACTGTACCAGGAGTAGAGAAAAAAACAAAATGGCGGAGCGTTTTGATGAACCAGTTGAGGACAAAATAAAAACTCGACTCAAAAACAAAACCCCAAGAAGTGCAAAAGGAATGAAAATGTTTGATCGTAAGAACATAACTTTTTAATTATTACTTTTAAAGAATTATTATTATCGCATTTTTCACACATTGCTCCTGTCATTTCACCAGTTTGTTTACATTCTTCATCTTTAAGCATAAAAATTTTATTTTTTTTATTTTTTTGGTTCAAAAGCTCAAAGAAGTTTGGACATTACAGAACTGAAATGTCCAAGGAAGAATTTAATAAATGTCTAAAGCTATTCTATACCACGGCGTGACAGCGAGACGGCACTTTCTACAAAAAAAAAAAAAAGACACTAAAGTCAATTTGTGTCACCATCGATAGGTTTTTAAGAAGTTTGCTTAAGTGGAAATGATTTTGTCAGATGTTTTGTATAAAGTTTTTATTTATCGAATTTTCAAAAAAATTAATAAAAATGCTCCGTTTCTCAAAATCCAGTGAATGTGGATAGAATAAAACAGTAATTCCACTCAACCTCGTCGTACACGGATTATAGCACTATCAGCTCATGTACGACTCGATTTCGTGGAATAACAAAGAGGAACTGAAGGCAATTTTTTTATCATCAAAATTATATTTCTCATGTTATTAAATATCGGAATGCATGTTTGATCGCTATTTTGTTGCTGCTATAGCAAGTTCTGAGTGTTTGAAATATGCTCTGTAATATATCAGTCCGTATGTCAAAGCAACGGCCGTAAACGAGATTCATTGAGACCTGTGCGAGACATCGTAGGACGGAAGTAAAACGTACAGCGCAAATCAAAGTCACCGACATCTGCCAACGTTGTCAAAAGCCGCGCGCGCCCTCTTTCGAATGCTGACGTAATCAAGCCGGAAGTTTTGTTTGTTTTGATAGCAATCAGGAAAGTTTGAAAAAAGTCGGCAGTAATCGTCATTTAAACTCGTTTTTGTGCAATATTTCTGTGGCAGCGGGGGCGTGGCCGAGCATCGCTCTGTGAATGGAGGGTGGAGTCAGGGAAGGTGAGTGCCTGTGTGTGTGCATGTGTGAGAGAGTGAGAGTTTTCTGGAGCCCTATGCTGAAAAGCAGTAAAAATAAAACCCCTCTTCAACGCAAACAGCCGCCTGCCGTGCTTCTGTGCTCCACCCACACCTGAATCTCGCTACAATTTTGTTTGGAAAACAGTTTTCAAAATGGCGGCGCTGACACCTGGCTGACACTTCTTCACGTTTCGAAGTCTCACACAAGTCTCGTGAAGATCGCGCGGATAAGCGACGCCTGCCATGGACCAAACAAACTAAATTCAACACGGCTAAAAACCGAATAGGCCGATAAGTATAATATTTAACTGCAATTAGTTGCCAATACGAGTCACGATATAAGGTTACTAAAACCGAAAACGTAATTGAATAACACGTTAATTAAGAAATAAAGCAAGTTTAACTCTTTATCTCTTAAAGCAGTTGCTACAGCCACCCTTGTATATGTATATACTGTTCACCCTTAGAACATATTTACAAGAAAAAAATAAGTCGTCAAATGTCGTCGTTATGGTGCATACACGCTGGCGTCATACGTCATCATTATGGTATATACCCGGGGTCGTCATATGTCGTCATTAAGGAGCAAAGAGTTAAAAATGACTTCAGTTCTCCTTTAAATACCTGCAGGGTGAAGTTTCAAGCTTATTTCTATCGCACTTTTAACAATAGACATTGTCACAAAGCAGCTTTACAGAATTTTAATGACTTTAAACTAGGGACGGCGAAAACTAAAAAAAATCTTGACCGACCACTGAGCCTCATTAGCCGGTTAAAGTCGGTTAACCTAGGAGGTTAAAAATACTAGAATTGGAATTATTAGAATCTATTCTAAATCTAACCGCGAGCATCCGCACATTCAGTCCCAGTCGCTGCCCTCCACTCACATTACCTTTTCTACAGCGCGAAACCTTTAGTCAAACGCGGCACTGATGTCAAGGGGTTTGTATTGGAGCAGAGGACAAATGGCTCCAGCTTAGAGACAGTTTCAGTTGGCCACGATGGTGTTGAAAATAAAGTCAAGTGCTAGAAGAAGTACATAACATTCAGTGATGGGAATAACGGCGTTAAAATAAAGGCTGTTATAACGCCGGGTAATCTAATTAATTAGCTACAATCATTATAACGCCGTTACCAATATCAACATGCAATTACTGCATGGTATTGAAGTTGCTCTGAAGCCGTCACCGACTTGGCTCACAGACATAAAAGCTGCGTTTGTCACTCCCCCTCCACACACCGCTGTCGTTTCATTCTCTCCCCTTCCCTCCAAAAGTCGGCGTCTGCGCCTTTAGTTTGTGTGGAGAGAAATGATCTGCAGTAACATGCATTGTTGGCTACAGACCGAAACATACTTTCAGAATGCACTGGCCAAGGCAGGACTAAACTCCATGTGCCTTCTAATAATAATTAAAAAAAAAAAAAAACAGAATAGTAATTTGTAAGCTAAAAAGCCTGTGTCTACACTTTTCTTTCGCCGAGTGGCAGCTGTCTTCAACTGGGGCGGGAGGGCGGGACATGACTGAATGGGTGTTTCTGATTTGTCAGCTGTCATCCTTACACCGCATGGCATGCCCAAGCGTTTACAACACAGAATTCCAGGTTCTCCGCTCCAAAATCGGCAGCTTCAAAATGATTGATTTTTTTTTTTAACCGACAACCAAAAAAAATTTAACCGGTTGACGTTGATTCGGTCAACCATCAGTCAAACGGTCATCGGTTAACATCTCATCTCATCTCATTATCTCTAGCCGCTTTATCCTTCTACAGGGTCGCAGGCAAGCTGGAGCCTATCCCAGCTGACTACGGGCGAAAGGCGGGGTACACCCTGGACAAGTCGCCAGGTCATCACAGGGCTGACACATAGACACAGACAACCATTCACACTCACATTCACACCTACGCTCAATTTAGAGTCACCAGTTAACCTAACCTGCATGTCTTTGGACTGTGGGGGAAACCGGAGCACCCGGAGGAAACCCACGCGGACACGGGGAGAACATGTAAACTCCGCACAGAAAGGCCCTCGCCGGCCCCGGGGCTCGAACCCAGGACCTTCTTGCTGTGAGGCGACAGCGCTAACCACTACACCACCGTGCCGCCCCATCGGTTAACATCCCTACTTTAAACATGAGCTAATTTTATCCCTAATCTATCCCCAGTGAGAAGCCCGTGGCGATGGTGGCAAGGAAAAACTCCCTCAGACGACATGAGGAAGAAACCTCAAGAGGACTCAGACTCGAAAGGGAACCCATCCTCATCTGGGTGATAACGGACAACATGATAATATTTTTGACAGTCTTTATCTGTGAGTGTTTGTGTTGAATCTGTGATGTTCAGAATGAAGCTAAATGACCTCTACACTTGTTCTGCCATGTTTGGTAAACCTATCCCAAATGTGGTCAGTCTTCGAGCTTAAAAAAAAAAAAAATCTATCTGGACTAAATCAAAGCTCCTGGACTTAAACGTTTGAAAAGATGTTTTCTCCCCGGTACGAGTGAGCTACAAATCCACAACAAGTCTGATTTACTTCTCCCAGACCTGCGCTGAAATGAAACCCTGACTGAAACCAGGCATGGACACGCTTTCCCCGATGTTCAGCCTGGATAAATAGGAGAAGTCATCAGAGTGTGAGTGAAGGGAACAGCGACCGAGGCGTCCTGGGAAGAAGTGCTCCCTTTATATGTCCATAAAGTGACTTGCTGTACCTCGTCAAAAAAGCAATGCTTCAGAACCTTCCCTGATCCCTTCCATTAACCCTGGCTGATGGAAAGCTGAAAAAGGGCGGCGCGGGAACAAATTTAGCGGAGAGAAACACTAGTGCACTCCGACGCTCTCTCCTTTTTTCTGCTTCTTCTTTATTTTCCGAGACGGAGTGACCAATCAGGCAGGCAGCACAGAGAGGGTCCTGTCAGAGAGCAGTTGACATGCTTCAGCTGAACTGTGTGAGCCTTTTGTTCATGCGAGCGTGAAATTATCAAACATGACAGCATAGACGCCAAAACATGGCCATGTCCACACGGAAACACACACACACACATGATTGGAGGTTTTTGAGGCCTGGCTGCTGTTGCCAAAAGTGCTGATGGATGAATGAGTGCTTGAACGAGGCTCAGTCGCTGTTGCCAAAAGTCCTGATGAGGAGACGGAGCACAGAGCTACAGACAGGAGAGAACGAAGGGCCGAGTTGATCCACTCGATAAACGTGACGTCCTCCAACTAAAATCGCATGAAAGAGTGAGTCACCCAGCGTAGAGTTCCTGAGACGCTCCTGAACGAACGTACTACTAACCAACTTCAGGAAGGATTCACTCTGAACGAAAATACAACAGCATGACCTCGAAAGAAAGGCAAAAAGAGACTAAAGATGAATCAAGGAAAGGATTTCTCTTTCATTAAAAGTGGAGAATGAAACACTTCGAAAGAGATGACGCTGATTAACTACACTTCCTACAAAATGAGCATGTCTCGGCTTTACATAAAAGCAGAAAAAGCGAAGAAAAGAAATAAAGCGTTTTATTGCTGTATTTAATTTCAAGCCGCTGTGTTCATTTCGCTTTCTGCTGTACGATACCTTTTATATTTCCCAGTGTATGGGCAACCTGCCAGTGAAACCTTCTGAAGAGAGGACAATAAACGAGAGAGAGAGACACACACACACAACACATGAGAGGGGAGGAGGAGAAACAGGAAGTTGACAACGTACGTGGACAGGAAATAAACAGACAGAGAGAGACAGGACGGAAATCAGAGTGATACAGAAAGAATGACAGCAAGAGAGAGTGAGACTGAAAGAGAGGGATATAGAGCAAGATACACAGAGAGAATGAGATGAGATATAAAGACATAACAGAGAGATGAACAAGGACAGAGAGACAGACAGATAGACCGAAGAGAGAACGAAAGCAACAGAGAGACAGATATAAACATAGAAATAGGCAAAGATACAAATGGGGTGAACAGAGAAGGAAAGAAACAGAGGGAGACACATGAACAGGGAAAGAGAGACAGAAAAAGAAAAAGAGACACAGACAGACATACAGACAAAGAGAAAGACAGACAGAAAGATACAGCAACAGACAGGGAGAGAAAGACAGAGTGAGGGAGAAAGAAAGAGAGAGACTGATAGATAGACATGAAGAGAAAGACCAGCAAAAAGAGAGACAGATGGAGAGAGACAGAGAAAGATAGCCAGAGAGAGATCAAGATCAAAAAACAGATAGGGAGAGAGAAAGAAAAAGAGACAAACACACACATAGAGAGAGAGAGAGAGAGAGAGAGAGAGTGCAAGAGGTAGAAATATAGACAAAGAGACAGACAGACACAGGGAGAGAAAGCCCGAGAAAGAAAGACAAATAGATAGGGAGAGAAAGAGATAGAGAGAGAGGGAGAAAGAAAGAGTGAGAGAGACTGATAGATTGACAGGAAAAGAAAGACAGAGTGACCACAAGATGAAGATTCAGACAGAAAGACAGACAAAAACAGAAACAGGAAGAGAAAGAAAGACAGACAAAAAGAGATAAACAGGAAGAGAAAGACAGAAAGACAGACAAACAGGAAGACAGAGACAGACAGACAGACAAAAAAGAGAGACAGACAAAAAGAGAAACAGGAAAAGAGACAGAAAGACAGACAAAAAGAGATAAACAGGAAGAGAAAGACAGACAAAGACAGACAAAAAGACAGGCAAAAAAGAGAAAGACAACTAGACAGACAAAAAGAGATAAACAGGAAGAGAAAGACCGACAGACAAAAAAGAGATAAACAAGAAGAGAAAGACAGACAGAAAGACAGACAAAAAGAGATAAACAGGAAGAGAAAGACAGACAAACAGGAAGAGAAAGACATACATACATACAGACAGACAGACAGACAAAAAACAGAAATAGGAAGAGAAAGACAGACAAAAAGAGATAAACAGGAAGAGAAAGACAGACAAAGACAGACAAAAAGACAGGCAAAAAAGAGAAAGATAGCTAGACAGACAAAAAAGAGATAAATAGGAAAAGAAAGACAGACAAAGACAAAAAGAGATAGATGGAGAGAGACAGGTAGGGATAGAGAAAGAAAGACAGACAGAAACAGAGAGAGCGAGAGAAACATACTGTGTGTGTGTGTGTGTGTGTGTGTGTGTGTGTGTGTCCCTCAGCCCATTCTTCAGTAATAATGGCGGTGACTGTATCAGAGCTCTGATGTAAATAACGCTGAGTTCATGTGGAAGGAGATGAGAAGATTCATGAGCTGCACTAATCACCGAGTGAAAATTAAACACTGCTTTACTCTCAGGTTTCTTCTCCACTGTGATGAACGACAGACTCGCAGCAGACCTCAGAACGCTCCGCTCCAATCCTTCACACAGTTCCCTGTTGACGGGCGGGGCAGAGACCAGGTGAGGAGTGACATCATTTCAAACGATTATTCATCCTGTAAGTGTGGAAAAGATTGGACTCTGAGCACAACATGCGGGACCAGTGCTTTAAAAACGCGTCTGATCGAGGACGAGGCGGAACGCGAGAGTCAGGATGCGTTACTGCGACCGTTTCCTGGCGATTAATGATAGCGCACTAGTCACTGAACGAGATAAACAGTCATGTGATCATGCCTTTGCATTTAGGATTCATCCATGGGGATTGGTTTCCACACTTTAACTGAATAAGGAAGGGAAAAAAAAGTTGACTTTTTTACTCTGTTCATTTTTTTTCTGTTTCGAATTAATCTACAGCGTACGCAGGAAAACATGTTTGTTTGTAGGTTCATTTTCTCTCTACCCACATTCACTGTGAGCATCATGACCTCCATCAGCATTCAGTTAACAACACACACACGCACACACAGCCTAATGATAGGATCATTTCTGCTCCTACAGTCCATCGTAAACAATCTTTTGCACCCATTTCAGGGTCAAAGGTCATGATGACATGTTTGCTTGGGTTCTTGCTCCTAGAGCTTTTAGGATGCCTGATACCGCAGGCATTACAGAGGGACAACCAGAGATGAGGCTGACACACAGGTAGGGTAGATATCACGCACACACACACAGCTGGAGGTGAGGCGAGAGAGAATAGGAGAAAAATAATGGCACCTTGGTGAGCATACTGATCATGGCAGTGCTCTTCCACTGATTACTGAGAGTCCAGGAACACACACACACACACACACACACACACACACACACACACACACACACACACACACACACGCACACAATGGCTCCACATTAATGGTAGTCTGACTGTCTGGGACAACTAAATGTTTGGTCCAGACAAGTCAAATCCCCATCTGCCTGTGCGACGGGAAGAGTTGAATATTTGTTGAAAATCAGCATTTTTATAGTAATTATTCAATAAAGTTCCAACAAAACCAGTTCAATCCCCTCAGTGATCCGGCCGTGTTATTGTTTCCGAAATTCCAGGGAAGCCGAGTACAGCAGGTGTGTGTGTGTAAAAATACCCTTGTCATATTATGTAATTATTGATTATTAAACTCATCAAAATTGGAGAAATGGTGATCAAACACCTGAATAAAATAAATATCCGTAGTGAATCTTCATTTCATTTCATTCAGACTTTCATTGTATTTTTCTTTTCTATGGTTCACATTAACCGTCACAAATGTGGTAAAATATTTCGGGGGAATTTTACGACGGCGCCGAACTCACTCACGGTTTGTTTTCATTCACGGCGTGATTCTGTCCCGCTGATCACATCCAACTCGTTTTCTTTAAATTAATTTATACTTCAGGTTTGGCTGGATTAATCAGGATTTAACTTTATTTCCTGCAGAAGCTTTGAATGTGGGTGAGTCTAAAACTCTTAAACCTGCAGATCAGGTAATGGGTGAGAACACACACACACACACCATAACGGGGCTTTGGATCGTTTCTGTTTTCTCATCATTAAAGCAGAAAGATGATCATAACTATACCTGCTTTTAGATAAACTTTATTAATCACTTTCCTTTCACTGAACTCGTAAATATATAGGAATAAAGATACCACGACCTAGAATATATAACAAACAGCGTATTAATATAGAATTTAATACTGAGATTTAGATTTGAAGTTTTGATGAGTTTTACCTACAATAAAGATACATTAAAAACATTTTAATATCTAATTTAGATTTTATTGTATAGTATTTAAGATTAAAGAATTGAGTATATCTTTAATATTTCCTTCATATCTATTTATTTACATTCCATTCTAATCAGGTTGTTTTACAATCAGGGTACGCAAGATAAAAATCACATTTAACACTTATTATCTTCAATATCAAAAGGCTTGACGAAATAAACTTGGTTGTTTATTGTAGCCCTGTGATGGCTCTATTTACCATGCAAAAA
This sequence comes from Neoarius graeffei, assembly GCF_027579695.1. Taxonomy (NCBI): domain Eukaryota; kingdom Metazoa; phylum Chordata; class Actinopteri; order Siluriformes; family Ariidae; genus Neoarius; species Neoarius graeffei. Next base: position 93,779,183 of record NC_083575.1, on the reverse strand, counting down.
AAAAATTGGTGATAACGTTATTTTTGGTGAATGTATGGCAATATATGTCATATTTAGCAAAATTACTCATGTCATTTAGAAAAAGTGCTTTTTTTGACCACAGGTAGCTCCAAAAGGGATGCACTTACATCATTCTTTATACCATAAAACAAATATTTGGTTCCATATCATTGGAAACATATTTAAGTTTTAACGTTGAACGCCAGTAAGTTTTCAGACTATTTTGATCAAATTAGTCTGTAATTGTGTCAAAAAAATGTCCTCTCCGAGACGGCTAATTTTTCAATATAAAATAACATATCTAACATGATTATTTTCATCCTAAAATGTGGTCAAGATATTGGGACATAAATATTAGAGACAACTAACACAAAGCTTACAGCCTTATATTTAAAAGCACTATGGAAGTAGTGGATTCTGAATTGTCAAAAAAAAAAAAAAGTCCTCTCCGAGAATCACTTCATTTGTTTCTCCCAGCCCTGCTTAAAGCTACGCTTAATCTTCTTTATATTATAGCAGATTACACAAAACTACCAGACACACGTCAAAAAAATTACCTGAAATCTGTTCTTTAACTTGTCCTTCACTTAAAAACTGGTACAAGAACCAGTTTGAATCAATTTGAATTTTGGACCCCTGTGACACAAACTTTGTACCCTGATTGTAAAACAACCCGTTATCATTATTTTGTTTGTTTTTGTCGAGAATAACAGTTAGGACTGACTTTCTTTGTTTTATCGTATGCGTTTAAGATTTAAGATTACTGATAGAAGTATATATTTCAGATTTAATTCACATTCACTTATATAAAGCTCGTGTCCCTGATTAGTAGGCTACTTGTGGCCAGCTATAAGTTACACACATTAATAAAGTTGCTGATTGATTGTAATAAAAAGGTTATAGTCAGGACAAGTGAAAAATCGGAAACAGTCGTTGATGCTTTTCCTACTCCCAGATATTCGTTTCAATGGCGTCATTACAATGATGCAGTCTTTGTTTATTTTTGCTTGATGCTACATACAGGATGTGAACACAGTGTCGTTACCCTGGGCACGAGAACACGAAACACTTATTAATATACAAATACAAAAAAAAAAAAAACAATAATAAATCATAACTATCCAATCACCTCTCAGTGATTATGTTCTCGGAATGAGAATTATGTTTCTGGTTTGCCCGTGTGTCCGCCCGACTGGGTGAATGTTTGTTGGATTTACACTGTTTGCGATTCTCACTGTATCCAGCACACAAACAAATCTTTATCCTCATTTCCCATAAACCTATTACATTCCAAATCAGCTGAACAGACACACCTCAGTTACTTATTTGCATACGGCAACAATTACAATTTACCAAAAAAAAAACAATTATTTACTCACGATAGACAGACAGGGCTTTTTTGTCCTTTTGTCCGAAACACTAAAGAATACTCCATTTTCCCAGCACTCCGGTGACGACCTTGACGGCATCAGGTGTCCGTTGAAAACAGAATCAGGTCACGTCACCTGATAATTACGTTTCGTAGCAAAAGAAAGGTTCGTCTTTTTACAAATACACAGCAAAACATACAGCACTATTCAAAAGTCTTAGTCCTGCTATTTTTTTTCATACAAATTTTATCGATTTCTATTTTATGATTTCGACATTATTGATTCAAAACATTACAAAAACATTTTACAGTCCAAACGTTTGTTTTCCAGCACATTCCATAAGAGAACAATTTCCAGATTAAAAAGAAAACATAATGAAGGCTGCTGGGTTTTGGTGCTAAATGAAGAAGTGAGTGTGACAGTCAAAGTGTCCAGAAGATCTGTGGCTGGTTCTGTAAGATGCTCAGTAAAACCTACAGATCATTTCCGCATAAAACTGCACTCACTGGACCTGAGACAGATATATATATATATAAAAACCCCGATTCCAAAAAAGTTGGGACAAAGTACAAATTGTAAATAAAAACGGAATGCAATAATTTACAAATCTCAAAAACTGATATTGTATTCACAATAGAACATAGACAACATATCAAATGTCGAAAGTGAGACATTTTGAAATTTCATGCCAAATATTGGCTTATTTGAAATTTCATGACAGCAACACATCTCAAAAAAGTTGGGACAGGGGCAATAAGAGGCTGGAAAAGTTAAAGGTACAAAAAAGGAACAGCTGGAGGACCAAATTGCAACTCATTAGGTCAATTGGCAATAGGTCATTAACATGACTGGGTATAAAAAGAGCATCTTGGAGTGGCAGCGGCTCTCAGGAGTAAAGATGGGAAGAGGATCACCAATCCCCCTAATTCTGCGCCGACAAATAGTGGAGCAATATCAGAAAGGAGTTTGACAGTGTAAAATTGCAAAGAGTTTGAACATCATCATCTACAGTGCATAATATCATCAAAAGATTCAGAGAATCTGGAAGAATCTCTGTGCATAAGGGTCAAGGCCGGAAAACCATACTGGGTGCCCGTGATCTTCGGGCCCTTAGACGGCACTGCATCACATACAGGCATGCTTCTGTATTGGAAATCACAAAATGGGCTCAGGAATATTTCCAGAGAACATTATCTGTGAACACAATTCACCGTGCCATCCGCCGTTGCCAGCTAAAACTCTATAGTTCAAAGAAGAAGCCGTATCTAAACATGATCCAGAAGCGCAGACGTCTTCTCTGGGCCAAGGCTCATTTAAAATGGACTGTGGCAAAGTGGAAAACTGTTCTGTGGTCAGACGAATCAAAATTTGAAGTTCTTTATGGAAATCAGGGACGCCGTGTCATTCAGACTAAAGAGGAGAAGGATGACCCAAGTTGTTATCAGCGCTCAGTTCAGAAGCCTGCATCTCTGATGGTATGGGGTTGCATTAGTGCGTGTGGCATGGGCAGCTTACACATCTGGAAAGACACCATCAATGCTGAAAGGTATATCCAGGTTCTAGAGCAACATATGCTCCCATCCAGACGACGTCTCTTTCAGGGAAGACCTTGCATTTTCCAACATGACAATGCCAAACCACATACTGCATCAATTACAGCATTATGGCTGCGTAGAAGAAGGGTCCGGGTACTGAACTGGCCAGCCTGCAGTCCAGATCTTTCACCCATAGAATACATTTGGCGCATCATAAAACGGAAGATGCGACAAAAAAGACCTAAGACAGTTGAGCAACTAGAATCCTACATTAGACAAGAATGGGTTAACATTCCTATCCCTAAACTTGAGCAACTTGTCTCCTCAGTCCCCAGACGTTTACAGACTGTTGTAAAGAGAAAAGGGGATGTCTCACAGTGGTAAACATGGCCTTGTCCCAACTTTTTTGAGATGTGTTGTTGTCATGAAATTTAAAATCACCTAATTTTTTCTCTTTAAATGATACATTTTCTCAGTTTAAACATTTGATATGTCCTCTATGTTCTATTCTGAATAAAATATGGAATTTTGAAACTTCCACATCATTGCATTCCGTTTTTATTTACAATTTGTACTTTGTCCCAACTTTTTGGGATTTATTTATTTATTTATTTATTTATTTTGGTCAACAGCATTTCTTTACATATAATAATAATAATAATAATAATAAAGAAAGATACTGAATGAGAGTAACAATTTGCACTACCACTGCTAGCACAAATTAACCTTCTGGGGTCTGAAGCTATTTTCTGGTACTCTAATGATTGTGGTATGCTCTGATTTTGTCGTCAGTTTTAACAAATCTAAGCAGTATTTTCAAAGTCATATGACTTTGAAAATACTGCAAAACAGAATACATGTGCATCAATGAGAATGGGGATGAGAGTGTAGTGAAGATGCAAGGAGTCGACGTAAAGAAAGTTGGTGAACTCAAGTACCTGGGGTCAACTGTGCAGGAAAATGGGGGCTGCAATAGTGAGGTGAGAAAGAGAGTGCAGGCAGGGTGGAGCAGTTGGAGAAGGATTTTGGGAGTCATTTGTGATCGGAAAGTCCCAGCAAAAGTGAAAGGTAAGATGTATAAGACAGTAGTGAGACCAGCTGTGATGTATGGATTGGAGACCGTACCCTTAACGAAGAGACAGGAGGCAAAGTTGGAGGTGGCAGAGTTGAGGATGTTAAGGTTTGCGACAGGAGGTTGGACAGGATAAGGAACGAGCACATCAGAGGGACAGCACATGTGGAGAGCTTGGGAATGAAGCTAAGAGAGATGAGACTGAGATGGCATGGGCACATCCTGAGAAGAGACGCAGAGCATGTTGGAAGGAGAATGTTGAGGATGGAGCTGCCAGGCAAACGAAAACGAGGAAGGCCAAAGAGGAGATACATGGATGTGGTGAGAGAGGACAAGAAAGTGGTAGGTGTGGTAGAAGGATGCAGAAGACAGGGAGCAATGGAGACGAAAGATCCACTGTGGCGACCCCTAATCAGGAGCAGCCAGAAGAATCAGAAGATATGACTTTTGTGTACTCAGCACAAGTTCAGCTACAATATCTCTGTAGTCTATATGTCATAATTGTACTTAAAAAAATAAAGACAGATAAATGAAGATGTTGTAAAAAGCAGTTTTAGGACTGTTGGAATGTGTGAAAAAACATTACCTTACCCATTGTGTCGAACTCTTTTGGTCACTTGAGGTGATTCTGTTCAGTCTTAGGAATGGATCAAGCACAAAAGCTTACGTCTGCTTCATTGATTTGGACAATTAACTGGCCATCAAAAAAAAAATATACCCTATTGTTTTGGGGTAAAGTGTTGGCAGTGGGAGGGGTATTCAATGAGAAGATTAAACGTTTCCATTCCATTCAATGAGAAGAGTAAAAAACCCTCCCACTGCCAACTCTTAATCTCATCCGATCAAGTCCCAACTGGGTAAGGTCGTTTTTTTCACACATTCCAACACAGTTCTAAAACTGATTTTTACAGCATCTTCATTTATCTGGTATTTGGCTCGATTCAGTGAGTTTTGAAATTAACTCTTGTACTATTTTACTCAGTTCAGAGCCGCAACCAACTCTGATACTCTGTTACACAATTACTCTAATTTTGCTCCCACTCCAACTCCAAATTTTACACTCTAAACTCAAAACAGAGCAAAAATAACTATTTTTGAGGAAAATACTTTTAACTCCGTGTCAGTCCTGAGCGCTGTGGTGCGTGCACCTGAAGACGTGCCTCAGGCTGTGTGCGTGCCAAGTGGATTCCAGCACGCGCACCGTGAACACCTGAGCTCAGTTACGGAACTATGTTTGCCTATTTAAGGACTGTGCTGATGCATGTGCATCGGGAAGTATTACGCTACTCAAGTACGCAATACCGAGCCTTTCTACCCGTGTTCTTGTTTTCCTGGTTTCTTGATTCTTGTGCCTGTTTCTCGTTATTGTTCTCGCTTAGCCTTTGATGTACTGTTTGTGCCTCGACCGACCCTTTGCCTGTTTTCACGTCTCTGATCTAGCCAGCCATCTTGGATTGCTCGCCTGTGTATAGATTGTTTCACTATAAATATATTCTGCACTTTGCTATTAAACTGAAAACTTCTGCACTTACATCCACCTCCCTCGCGTACCTGACAGAATGCTTCACCTTACAATGGATGTAGCAGACATTTTTCAGTACACGATTCCACGCTACTTCCGGGTTTCCCTGTCTCTTCCGCTAGCTTCATTTTTCCGGTGGCATACTGATGCTTACACTCCTACCGTACACCCTACGATAGAGAGTATCACCCGTGTGGATTCCGGATCCAGTGTGGCGTCTTCTATGATGACCTCCAAAAGCCCAAGCCACCCTAACCCATCTGGGTAAGCCTCATCCTAACATTCACTACTGGATGAGCACACAGATGGGTGGACTACCTGATTCATGTCGAGCACCCGTGTCTTCGAAGCTCACAGACTTTATTTGCCATGCTCAAGTTCATTTTTGAATCATTAGAAAAGGAGGAACCCCATGAAAACTTTTGGGGAGGGGCAACCATTCCAGTGGCCAACTCAGCAGAGGCCATCGCTCCAGAGCTCCCTCCAGTGGCCGACTCAGCTGAGGAGACTGTTCCTCCAGAGCTCCCTCCGGTGGCTGATGTAGAGACAGCAGAGGAAGCTGTTGTTCCTGAGCCCCTCTTAGAGGCTGTCTCCCCTGAGCTGAGTTCTCAGCCAGAACTAGCACCTGAATTGATGCCTGAACCAGTGGCTGTATCAGAACCCATGCCTGAACCCATTTCAGCACCAGTGTCTGCTCTAGAACCAGTGCCAGAGTCGGAGCCAGAGTCAGTGTCTGTTCCAGAACTGGAGCCAGAGTCCATGTCAGCTCCAGGACCAGTGCCACAGTCAGCTCCAGTGCCAGAGTCATCGTCAGTGCCTACTCCAGAGCCAGCGTCAGAGCCTGCATCAGAGCCTACTCCAGAGCCAGCGTCAGAGCCAGAGTTGGCACCTGCGCCAGCTTCAGTGCTGATACCAGAGTTAAGGCCAGAACCTGAGCCTGTTCCTGAACCTGTGTCAGAGGCCATCGGAACAACCTCTGCCTCAGCCAGCCATAAAGACGTCTGCGTTGTCCCATCACCAGGTCCTAACCAGGACCATAGCAATGCACTGACAGAGCTCAAGCCTGTACCTGAGCCAAGTCCAGAGTTTGAAAGAGAGCCAAGTCCAGAACTTGAGTCATCCCCAGAGCCCGAGTCCTCTCCTGAGCCCGAATACAGCCTGGAGCCTGAGTTGAAGCTCGCTTCCTGCTCTGAGCCCGAAACAGTTCCTGAACTCCTATCTGAGTCTTCTCCAGAGCTTGAGCAAGACTCCAGTCCAGAGCTCGGACCGTCTCCAGAGCATGTCATCTTTGGAGCTCAAGCACACTTCCAGCCCTGTGTCCAAACCAGTTCCTGAACTCCAGCTCGAGTCATCTCCTGAGCTGGAGCCAGAGTTGTTGTCGAAGCTCTACTCATCTCCAGAGCTTGAATCCAGCCCAAAGTTCAACTCATCTCCAGAGCTCGAATCCAACCCAGAGCTTGAGGCCACCTTCAGTCCTGGATCCGAGGCTAGTCCAAGATCCAAGTCAGGTCCGGAGTCTGAGCATGATTCCGGCCCAGAACCCAAGTCAAGTCCCAAGTTCAAGCCCATTCCTAGCCAAGAACCCAAGTCATGTCCTGAGCCTGAGCCCGAACCCCCACCGGAGCAGAGTATGATGGATTTTCGCTCCCGGAGGGAGCTCTCTGGGAGGGGGTTCTGTCAGTCCTGTGTGCTGTGGTGCGTGTACCTGAAGGTGTGCCTCAGGCTGTGCGCACGCCGTGAACAAAGCGCACCCGAGCTCAATTAAGGAACTATGAGTTTGCCTGTTTAAGGACTGTGCTGATGCATGTGCATCAGGAAGTATTACATTACGCAAGTACGCATTACCGAGCCTTTCTACCCGTGTTCTTGTTTTCCTGGTTTCTTGTGCCCATTTCTCATTATTGTTCTCACTTAGCCTTTGATGTACTGTTTGCGCCTCGATCGACCCTTTGCCTGTTTTCACGTCTCTGATCTCGCCTGCCATTTTGAATTGTTCGCCTGTGTATAAACTGCTTCACTTATATCCTGCACTTTGTTATTAAACTGAAAACTTCTGTACTCACATCCACCTCCCTCGCGTACCTGGCACTCTGGAAAAAACTGCTCAGTCTTTTTTCCTGTGTCTGCACTACAGTGCACACATGTCAACCAATCTGCTCATCAGAAATAGAAGAAATATTTACACTTACTCGAGTTGATCTGTGGCTGGATCAAGTTGAGGTTTAAATAAATAAATAAATAAAAAGGCACCGCTCATTATCAGTGATGCAGTTCTCTAGACTGAACTGAATCACTGTCCTGAATCATGAATTGATTCGCTGTCCTGAAATTCAATCGCTGTCCTGAATCATCCGAAGCGCATAAAATCTGCATACCATCTCGCAACAAGCTTTACCTCCCAATGGCCTGAACTATGTCTGACAGATTTTATCCTGTTTACGGTGGGCGTTCCCACCACGAAAGAGAAACCAACTGAAACCGAAAGAGTGAAAGTGATTATCGTGCCGTTACCATGTGAATAGTCTTTTCTGGATACGTAATTGCGCGCTCAGCGCTCCGACTCCGGTGTGACTGAGGAAGGTGATGAGTTTTACGTTTCATCAAATTTAGGTCATTTAAAAACTATAATATTATTTGGCAGTGGGCACATAGGAAAGTGTAAAGTATAAAGTTTGTCACTATGTTTATCATGCTTATATGATAAAAACTCTACGATATTTATATAAATACATGACCTACTCATTCTAAACCTGTCGAGCTTCACTGGAGAAGCTCTCGACCCCAGAGGGTTAAAAACCACCACCATTCTAGCCGATTTCACTTCTCAACATGTCTGGTATTTCCCTTTGCACAACTCTCGTTTTAAACATACTCTGCTTTTAAATCACTTTCCTTCGAGCAAAAGAACATCTCAGGGACTGCCATACTGCTCTTTTGTTTCCAAAGTTGATTCAAAGTTCAGTTTGTCTCAATGGTCCATGTGCTTGACCTATACATCAGGACTGAAATCCCCTAGGACACGTAGGTGGGCAGAAATGAAGAACATGTGAGCAGGGGGTGGGGGTGGGTTTAGCCACATACACACACAGGTAGTGTGAAGTAATAACTTTCTCTTGTTCTCATTATTTATTCCAGAAAGAAGTCACAGAGTTCTCTCTCTCTCTGTCTCTCTCTCTCTCACTCCCCCATCACACGTACAGTGGTTTCAAAGGTTTATCGGAGCTCAAAAGGTGCAAAACCTCTTATCCACATTCGCTCTGATCTCTTTTTACATAAGCGAGCATCGGTGCAAAGGTTTATTTTCAGTCGGTCCAATTTAGAGTTGGAATGACAGAAAAGCGCTCAGTATTGTGCAGTGAAAAAACAAACAGACCAACAGCACCACTGCTGCCCCAGTGCCCTTCCCTGAACCGGCACCAACTGCCCCATTGACCTCAGCGGTATATGAGCAATACGTTCCATGTTTTCCTCATTTTTCTCTACAGCTTGTTCACCTGCGAATTCCTAAACTAATGTGCTCTTCCACACGATTGGCTAGTGTCACTGTGATTAACAAGGAAGACAGAATATGCCCCTCCTCTACACACAGCCAGCTTTGCAGTTTGCTCTTTCAGCATCATTGGGATTCAAGCTTTCATTATTACATTACTAGCATTTAGCAGACGCTCTTATTCAGAGTGACGTACAACGTACCCAGAGCAGCCTGGGGCGCAGTTAGGGGGTTAGGTGCCTTGCTCAAGGGCACTTCAGCCATTCCTGCTGGTCCAGGGAATTGAACCAGCAACCTTTTGGTCCCAAAAGCTGCTTCTCTAACCATTAGGCCTTGCGATCCCAATGACGTGGTGAACGCGTTTCTCTTGCGCCACTTGGGAGCTCAAAACCACACCATTACATTGTACCAAGAATTAGAAGCTGAAACTCTCACTTCATTGGAGATACATAAACAATTTATGTTTACGTAAATCTAGATGTTGGTAGAGACTTATGAAAAAGTGTGATCATGCTTGAAATGCAGAAATGGACGAGAAAAAAAACATTACAGCCATATAGTCAATAGAGTTACAACCATTAAGGCTCAGCAATATGACAATACATTCACAGGCTAATCAGCCGATCCCTCGACAGCAGCACGATGCATAAAATCATACAGATACAAATCAAGAGCTTCAGCTAATTAATGTTCACAATGTTCAAACATCAAAATGGGAACAATTGTGATCTCACAGTGAAGTGTGACTTTCTTTCAGTGTGGTATGGGTGTTGGTTTGAGTATTTCAGAAACTGCTGATCTCCTCCTGGGGTTTTCACACACAACAGTCTCTAGAGTTTACACAGAATGGTGCGAAAAAAACAAAACAAACAAACACTGAGTTAAGTGAGCGACAGTTCTGTGGGTGGAAACAAACACCTTGTTGATGAGAGAGGGTCAGAGGAAAATGGACAGATTGGTTCAGGATTTCTTTTTTGCCAGGAAGGATATAGTAACTCATATAATCACTCTTTACAACCGTGGTGTGCAGAAAAGCATGTCAGCAGAAAAGCGACAGCAGAAGAACACATTGGGTTCCAGTCCTGCAGCCAAGAACAGGGATCTTAGAATCAACAAGTTCTTATTAAAGTGGCCGGGGAGTGTGTGTGCAATACTTATCTTCTGATAAATTATCTTGTGTTTTTCTGCACATTAAATTCATTTGTAAAACTTTCCTATTTTGCACTCTTTACAAGACGCTTGTGGGTTGTTTTTTTTCCCCAAGCAGCATCTTTGCAAGATGATGCATAAAAATATCAATTACCAATAAAAAAGAGAGAGAGAGAGAGAGAGAGAGAGATGGCAAGAGAGGCAGAGAGAGATAGAGATGGCGAGAGAGAGAGATGGCAAGAGAAGATATGGAGACAGAGAGAGGCAGAGAGAGAGAGAGATGGAGACAGAGAGAGAGGCAGAGAGATAAATGGCGAGAGAGAGAGAGAGGCAGAGAGATAGATGGCAAGAGTGAGACAGAGAAAGAGAGAGGCGAGAGAGAGAGAGACAGAGATTGAGACAGAGAGAGAGAGACAGAGATGGAGACAGAGAGATAGAGGGAGAGATGGAGACAGAGAGGCGGCGAGAGAGAGAGATGGAGACAGAGAGATAGAGAGAGATGGAGACAGAGAAAGATAGAGATGGAGACAGAGGCAGAGAGAGAGAGATAGAGCTGGTGAGAGAGATATGGAGACAAAGGCAGAGAGAGAGAGAGAGAGAGATGGAGACAGAGAGAGATAGAGATGGAGACAGAGAGAGGGGCAGAGAGACAGATGGCAAGAGAGACAGATGGAGACAGAGATGGAGAGATGGAGACAGAGAAAGACAGAGATGGAGACAGACAGAGACAGAGAGAGAGATAGAGCTGGTGAGAGAGATATGAAGACAGAGAGGCAGAGAGAGATGAGACAGAGAGAGGCAGAGAGAGAGAGATAGAGCAGGCGAGAGAGATATGAAGACAGAGGCAGAGAGAGAGATGGAGACAGAGAGAGAGAGGCAGAGAGACAGATGGCAAGAGAGAGAGATGGAGACAGAGAGAGATAGAGATGGAGACAGACAGAGAGAGAGACAGAGCTGGCAAGAGAGAGATATGGAGACAGAGAGGCAGAGAGAGAGATGCAGAGAGATAGATGGCAAGAGAGAGAGACAGAGATGGAGACAGACAGAGAGGTAGAGAGATAGATGGCAAGAGAGAGAGATGGCAAGAGTGAGACAGAGAGAAAGAGATGGAGACAGAGAGAGGCAGAGAGAGAGAGATGGAGACAGAGAGAGATAGCGATGGAGACAGAGGAGATAGCGATGGAGACAGAGATAGAGATGGCGAGAGTGAGAGATGGCAAGAGAAGATATGGAGACAGAGAGAGGCAGAGAGAGAGAGAGATGGAGACAGAGAGAGAGGCAGAGAGATAGATGGCGAGAGACAGAGAGATAGATGGTGAGAGTGAGACAGAGAAAGAGAGAGGCGAGAGAGAGAGAGACAGAAATTGAGACAGAGAGAGAGACAGAGATGAAGACAGAGAGATAGAGGGAGAGATGGAGACAGAGAGGTGGCGAGAGAGAGATGGAGACAGAGAGATAGAGAGAGATGGAGACAGAGAAAGATAGAGATGGAGACAGAGGCAGAGAGAGAGAGAGAGAGCTGGTGAGAGAGATATGGAGACAAAGGCAGAGAGAGAGAGATGGAGACAGAGAGAGATAGAGATGGAGACAGAGAGAGGGGCAGAGAGACAGATGGCAAGAGAGACAGATGGAGACAGAGATGGAGAGATGGAGACAGAGATGGAGACAGACAGAGACAGAGAGAGAGATAGAGCTGGTGAGAGAGATATGAAGACAGAGAGGCAGAGAGAGATAAGACAGAGAGAGGCAGAGAGAGAGATGGAGACAGAGAGAGAGAGGCAGAGAGACAGATGGCAAGAGAGAGAGATGGAGACAGAGAGAGATAGAGATGGAGACAGACAGAGAGAGAGAGACAGAGCTGGCAAGAGAGAGATATGGAGACAGAGAGGCAGAGAGAGAGATGCAGAGAGATAGATGGCAAGAGAGAGAGACAGAGATGGAGACAGACAGAGAGGTAGAGAGATAGATGGCAAGAGAGAGAGATGGCAAGAGTGAGACAGAGAGAAAGAGATGGAGACAGAGAGAGGCAGAGAGAGAGAGATGGAGACAGAGAGAGATAGCGATGGAGACAGAGGAGATAGCGATGGAGACAGAGATAGAGATGGCGAGAGTGAGAGATGGCAAGAGAAGATATGGAGACAGAGAGAGGCAGAGAGAGAGAGAGATGGAGACAGAGAGAGAGGCAGAGAGATAGATGGCGAGAGAGAGCGGCAGAGAGATAGATGGTGAGAGTGAGACAGAGAAAGAGAGAGGCGAGAGAGAGAGAGACAGAAATTGAGACAGAGAGAGAGACAGAGATGAAGACAGAGAGATAGAGGGAGAGATGGAGACAGAGAGGCGGCGAGAGAGAGATGGAGACAGAGAGATAGAGAGAGATGGAGACAGAGAAAGATAGAGATGGAGACAGAGGCAGAGAGAGAGAGAGAGAGAGAGAGAGCTGGCGAGAGAGATATGGAGACAGAGGCAGAGAGAGAGAGATGGAGACAGAGAGAGATAGAGACAGACAGAGAGAGAGATAGAGCTGGCGAGAGAGAGATATGGAGACAGAGAGGCAGAGAGAGAGATGCAGAGAGATAGATGGCAAGAGAGAGAGACAGAGATGGAGACAGACAGAGAGGTAGAGAGATAGATGGCAAGAGAGAGATGGCAAGAGTGAGACAGAGAGAAAGAGATGGAGACAGAGAGAGATAGCGATGGAGACAGAGGAGATAGCGATGGAGACAGAGATAGAGATTGCGAGAGTGAGACAGAGAGTTAGATGGTGAGAGAGAGATGGGGACAGAGAGATAGAGATGGAGACAGAGAGAGATAGAGACAGAGAGATAGAGATGGAGACAGAGAGAGGCAGAGAGAGCGATAGATGGCGAGAGACAGATGGAGACAGAGAGAGGCAAAGATGGTGAGAGAGAGAGGCAGAGAAAGAGGCAGAGAGAGGCAGTGACATCAGTATTATATTTCACTATCATGGAATTCAGTCTCTCACACACACACACACACCACACACACCACACACACACACACGAGGACTTTCAAAGTCACTTTCAAGGTCACTTTATAATTAAAAAGAAAGAAAGAAAGAAAGAAAGAAAGAAAGACACCTGAAGTAACACGAGGCACTGAGCGTGTGGAAATATTGGTCATGTGCTGTATAGCGTTATTTGTCCAAGGTATCAGTGTCGGCTAAAACAAACGCTTTCTTCTGCCAGGTTTTTCTCAGATGCCACAAAGTATAATCCAAATATTTAACTGAAAATGAAACACGTTGTTTTTTCACCTCTCACTCCTCTATCCTTTTATTTTCATCTTCTGCTGTTCAAACCCGGTCTTGACTCGAACAGTAAAAATACTGCATCAATCAGTGAAGGCAGTGATGGGGGAAGAAAAACCGAGGCGTCGCCGTTCTCGCCTGACCTTTCTCCTTTATTACGAGTAAAAAACTGAACACATCACACACTGAAGCTTGGTTGGTGCTGGACAATCAATCTGAGGAAGAGGAAGAGATGGAAGTGTGTAATGACTCTTCCTCTAACTAACTTTCCTGGGGGTGAATTGGGTGTAGTGTGTCCACTCTTTTTTTTTTTTTTTAATCGTTATTACTGTACGCTCAGTCAGTCAGAGTGAGGTCAGAGCTGAATGTGGAGACAATCTGTGCCTCACTTCGCTGCTCGTAATTAACACCGGAGTTAAGCGATGGTTGTAACAGCAGGCGAGTACAGTTTGATCGGTCTTTAACAATCGTTAACATCTTTACTGCGTTCTGCGCTCGCTCGTGTGAACATGCAGAATAAATCCAGGAAGAGAGATCACCCATGCTTCACACGCTGATGATTGGATTATCTCGCTCATTCCTTCGGGGGAAAACAGACACGCAGTTCCATCCTCGAGCTGGAACCGCGCTCAATAACGCACTACACAAACTTATCAACATCTGGAATCTAGCTCATGTTTCCTTTGATCATAAAATCAACACATTTACGATTATTAAACCGGTTTCTCAACGTAAATATCAAATGTGAAATATTCGTAATCTATTTGCAGATAATTCTTCTGTTATATATTTTTCTTTAAAATTTTTACCATATCCTTTATTTTATGTAGCGTGTCTTTGTTTTCTTGATATTTTTTAGCATTGTAAGAGCCAAACTTTGTTTTGGATAATGCTAATAATAATAATAATAATAATCCTTTAAACTTTTCTGGAATCAGACATGTTGAAATAGAGTTGTAGTAAAGGAGTACGGGAATAATTTATTCATCTCACAAGAGATATGTTTTCCTATAATTAAGATATTTTCACATGTATTTTGTGTCATTATTCACACTTAAAGGTCCCATGGCATGGTGGTTTGTTGATGCTTTAAACGGGCTCGTGGAGGTTTCCAGATGTTATATCCGCAGCCTTTCTCGAAATGAACCCTCGGCACGTAGATATAGCCTCCTGGAAGAAAGCCCCATTTCAGCGCTTTTCCCAGTGCGTCATTTTGCTAATGAGAAGCATGGAGGCGGGGAAGGGTAGAGGGTGGGGGCGGGTCTTATCATTAATATTCATGACATGTAAACGTGTTACCTCTGATTGGCTAACAGCACTGTGACGCTACCTCCAGTGGGTCAGAACAAGCGGATGTGGGTGTCTTACTATGGCGAGAGAGAAGGAACAAACCGCGAAGGGAAAAATACCGTGCGCTGACATCATTAAGGTGCGACGCGAGGAAATAAAATAAATTCAACAAATGTTTGGGTTTTTACTGAACAAACAAACAATAAAATGAACGAGTGACTTAAAAAAAAGAATGTGGGTGTCTTTGTAAAAACTGTTTTGATTGGCTATTATAACAGAGCATGCTGCATGCTTTTTGGTTTTGTAGCGCAGAGTACCTGGCTAACTGCAGGAAGCGGTTAGCTGCACAGCTAATGTAGCCATTGCAAGGCTAACGTGGCACCGATTTTAAAACATGGCAAAACGACTTAACAGTTATACACTTACTTGTTCGCTGTTTGTTGCTGATGCGGCAGGGATGCTTGGTACGGACCCAGGCTTCAGTGACAGTTGATGTGCAAAACCTGCCCTGTACTGTCCCAAGTTGTGGAAACATTCATCAGGAAAATGCTTCCGACAAACATACACCGTCTTAGGTAGACTCGACGGCGTATTATTGGAGTAAATAAAATTAAGCCACTGCGTCTTCAGGGGCTCTCCCATCGGTAGTAAAAACAGACTCTTTTCTGTGTTGTCACATCCATGTACAGCGCAACTTCCATGTTTCGCTCGCTTAGGTGGTGCCATGTTGTGTCCTCTATGGTCTCCTCACTACAACTGGGCGGGCAATTCATACAGTGGGTGGGAATCCAGAGGGGGGGGCGTGGGGATCATCTCCCTTGCTGACGTAGTAAAGGGAAGAGCTTATCAACGTGCCGTTTTGACGCGCCATTCTCAAATGTTGGGCATAGTTTGGTTTACACATTATGAAATTTCTAGCCACTGGGGTGACTTAAGAAGGTCAGAGGAACTCATTTTAACGTTAAAAAACCTCAGAAAGTGAAAATTTCATGCCATGGGACCTTTAACTGCAGCGACTCTGAGACTGTCTATCCCCTAAACTATTTGTACGCAAGCTGTACACAGGAAGGTTTACGATAATTGCGTCGCATCATTTCATATTATCATTTCAAACCCGTCGAAAACATGCACCGTATTTAGTTGACATTATAACCCAGGTCATTCAGTGTATCCACTTTATTTTATTTATTTATTTATTTTTTTTTGCACACCCAATTTCCTCCGATTTTGAATTTTATCAAGAGCTTAAAAGGATAGTTCGGGATTTTTGACATGAATCTGTATGGCATCCCCATCAATAGTGTCGTGCAAACACACTGACTTACCCCTGACAGCATCCTGTGAGTCCAGTTCTTGTCCAGTTTTGGTCCAGACGAAAGTAGTCCGGCAAGTTTGTTGGGGTCACGAAAGTAAAACATTTTTCGTCTCAAAACAGTATGTGTTCAAAAGAGTGATATATTTGCTTCACAAAACCGTTGCCAAATAAAAAGTCAGACCTCGTAATCGCTTGGCACTATTTTCTCTCCCTTCTTATCACTGCGCGCTGCCGCCAGGTGACAGCCACGGCTGTTTCATTCATTGTTTTAGTGATGGGAATTTCGGCTCTTTTTCGGGAGCCGGCTCTTTTGGCTCTTCTTACTAGAAGGAGCCGGCTCTTTCGGCTCCCAAACGGCTCCTGAGATTTTATTTTTGATTTAATTGCTGCAATTAACTAGTTAATTAATTACATTATTATTTATATTTTATCAATAGGATGTTTTCCATTTTATTTTTTAGTTTTTGTAGCCATTGTAAAGCTTTGTAAAGTATAGCAGTGTAACAATGTTCTAGCTATAGAAATAAAACTTACTTACCAATTAATAAATTATTTTCTCACAAACATAATGCAAAACTGTGTTATATTACCAATATAAAATACACAGAAGACATCAACTGTTTATCCTTTATGGCTTTATTTCACACTCGACCTTGAACAAAATGCCACGAAATAAATTATGAAGTATAAATCAGGCCTAAGAAATTATGAAGCAAAGTTGGAAATTATTTTAACAAACACAGAACAATGTGCAACAAAATATGTGGCACCTTGAGCGCATGTAAAAAGAGAAAAAAGTGCCGCACTCTGCTCCACCAGTAATGAGAAGCCGCTGGAACAGCAAATCTGCTCCTGTTATAATGACTGCTGTCTCGTTGTATACCGCAGATTAATCTGGCCATGCCAAGGCGGTTGCCGACTGAACCTGTCAATTTATGAGCGACAATTTATATCATGAGCTTTAGGAATTCACGGCAACAAAACAATGATCATGGTTGTCAAATAGACAATCATCCTTCAGCTGAGCTGAACTCTGTCTCTCTCTCTCTCTCTCTCTCTCTGAGGCACCCAAGGACAAAAAACTAATTCGGCTCCCCAACTCGGCTCCCACCGAAGAGCCGGCTCCCGTCGTTCACTTCAAAGAGCCGGCTCTTTGAACCGGATCGTTCGCGACCGACACATCACTACATTGTTTACTGCTAGCAAAGTTAGCGACAACATGTCTGACTACGACGGTGAAATGTGTGCGGAGATTCAGCCACATCTTTGTTGCTACAGCCTGGATAGTCGCAAGTGCGCACCATTTTCACAAATATATTATTGTATAGGTTATAGAAGGTGATAAATTTGTCGCTGTTCTTGCTCTCAAATTAGCTTGTTAGCGCTGCTGATCTGAACTCCTAATCACTGCCAAACAATGGGAAAGGTGTTGATTCCTGCGCAGATGTCAACATGACAGCACGCAGTGATACCGAGGGAGAGAAAATAGTGCCAAGCGATTTCGAGGTCTGACTTTTTATTTGGCAACGGTTTTGTGATGCAAATATATCACTCTTTTGAACACATACTGTTTTGAGACGAAAAACGTTTTACTTTCGTGACCCCAACAAACTTGCCGGACTACTTTCGTCTGGACCAAAACTGGACAAGAACTGGACTCACAGGATGCTGTCAGGGGTAAGTCAGTGTGTTTGCACGACACTATTGATGGGGATCCCATACAGATTCATGTCAAAAATCCTGAACTATCCCTTTAACCAATTAATAACAATTAATAATTTAAAAATAATAAATCGACTGGTTAAAAACATGACTGGGGACCTTGTTTATTCAATAGAAAAGATACTTAAATATTCACGACTCAGCTAAGATTTATCTGCGAGTTATATTTCATTAAACTGGGATTAAGATCAAAATATGACTTATTGCATGACATTATTAGCATATTATTTGCATACATTTGCATATAAACATTCACAATCATTCAACAATCGTGTTAGTTTTAATTTGCCCATTTGTATATGTATCTCAACATTTTAAAAACATCCTTAAAAGTGCATACGAAGCAATTTTTTTTGTTTTCACCTACTGTGCAATAAACAAATAAAACACTTGTACGTAGAAAAAAAAATCACTCAAAAAACTTCTTAAATTTCAGTACATACCTGTACGTACAAAAAACATCCATGAAAAAAAAAACTCTTAAACTTCAGTACGTACTTCTATGTAGGAAAAAGAGAAAAAAAAAACATCCGTTAAAACCCCCTCAAATTTCAGGACATACTTGTTATCTCACCTCATCATCTGTAGCCGCTTTATCCTGTTCTACAGGGTTGCAGGCAAGCTGGATCCTATCCCAGCTGACTACGGGCGAAAGGCGGGGTACACCCTGGACAAGTCGCCAGGTCATCACAGGGCTGACACATAGACACAGACAACCATTCACACTCACATTCACACCTACGCTCAATTTAGAGTCACCAGTTAACCTAACCTGCATGTCTTTGGACTGTGGGGGAAACCGGAGCACCCGGAGGAAACCCACACGGACACGAGGAGAACATGCAAACTCCACACAGAAAGGCCCTCGCCGGCCACGGGGCTTGAACCCGGACCTTCTTGCTGTGAGGCGACAGTGCTAACCACTACACCACCGTGCCGCCCCAGGACATACTTGTACATAGAGAAAAAAAAAAAAATCCGTGAAAAAACCCCCAAACCCTCTTAAATTTCAGTAAGTACTTGTACGTAGAAAAAGAAAAAAAAATCCATTTAAAAAACCCTCAAATTTCAGTGCATACTTGTACGTAGAGAAAAAAAAAAAAAACTGTGAAAAAACCTCTTAAATTTCAGTATGTGCTTGTATGTAAAAAAAAAAAAAAATTCTGAAAAAAGCCCTCAAATTTCAGTCCATACTTGTACATAGGAAAAAAATCTGCTTAAAAAAAACCTCTTAAATTTCAGGACATACTTGAACGTAGAAAAAAAAAAATCCATTAAAAAAAACCTCTTAAATTTCAGTACGTAGCAAGAAAAAAAAATCTGTGGAAAAAACCCCCACCCTCTTAAATTTTGGTACGTTTTTGTACATAGAAAAAAAAAAATTAGTTAAAAAACCCTCTTAAATTTCAGTACATACTTGTATGTAGAAAAAAAAATCCATATTATTAAAAATAAATAAATATATAAATAAATTTATTAATTAATTAATACATAAACCCTCTTACATTTCAGTAAGTACTTGTACGTAGAAAAAGGAGAAAAAATCCGTAAAAAAAACCCCTCAAATTTCAGTATATACAGTGGTGCTTGAAAGTTTGTGAACCCTTTAGAATTTTCTATATTTTTGCATAAATATGACCTAAAACATCATCAGATTTTCACACAAGTCCTAAAAGTAGATAAAGAGAACCCAGTTAAACAAACGAGACAAAAATATTATACTTGGCCATTTATTTATTGAGGAAAATGATCCAATATTACAGATCTGTGAGTGGCAAAAGTATGTGAACCTCTAGGATCAGCAGTTAATTTGAAGGTGAAATTAGAGTCAGGTGTTTTCAATCAGTGGGATGACAATCAGGTGTGAGTGGGCACCCTGTTTTATTTAAAGAACAGGGATCTATCAAAGTCTGATCTTCACAACATGTTTGTGGAAGTGTATCATAGCACGAACAAAGGAGATTTCTGAGGACCTCAGAAAAAGCATTGTTGATGCTCATCAGGCTGGAAAAGGTTACAAAACCATCTCTAAAGAGTTTGGACTCGACCAATCCACAGTCAGACAGATTGTGTACAAATGGAGGAAATTCAAGACCACTGTTACCCTCTCCAGGAGTGGTCGACCAACAAAGATCACTCCAAGAGCAAGGCGTGTAATAGTCGGAGAGGTCACAAAGGACCCCAGGGTAACTTCTAATCAACTGAAGGCCTCTCTCACATTGGCTAATGTTAATGTTCATGAGTCCACCATCAGGAGAACACTGAGCAACAATGATGTGCATGGCAGGGTTGCAAGGAGAAAGCCACTGCTCTCCAAAAAGAACACTGCTGCTCGTCTGCAGTTTGCTAAAGATTGTGTGGACAAGCCAGAAAGCTACTGGAAAAATGTTCTGTGGACGGATGAGACCAAAATAGAACTTTTTGGTTTAAATGAGAAGCGTTATGTTTGGAGAAAGGAAAACACTGCATTCCAGCATAAGAACCTGATCCCATCTGTGAAACATGGTGGTGGTAGTATCATGGTTTGGGCCTGTTTTGCTGCATCTGGGCCAGGACAGCTTGCCATCATTGATGGAACAATGAATTCTGAATTATACCAGCGAATTCTAAAGGAAAATGTCAGGACATCTGTCCATGAACTGAATCTCAAGAGAAGGTGGGTCATGCAGCAAGACAACGACCCTAAGCACACAAGTCATTCTACCAAAGAATGGTTAAAGAAGAATAAAGTTAATGTTTTGGAATGGCCAAGTCAAAGTCCTGACCTTAATCCAATCGAAATGTTGTGGAAGGACCTGAAGCGAGCAGTTCATGTGAGGAAACCCACCAACATCCCAGAGTTGAAGCTGTTCTGTACGGAGGAACGGGCTAAAATTCCTCCAAGCCGGTGTGCAGGACTGATCAACAGTTACCGCAAACATTTAGTTGCAGTTGTTGCTGCACAAGGGGGTCACACCAGATACTGAAAGCAAAGGTTCACATACTTTTGCCACTCACAGATCTGTAATATTGGATCATTTTCCTCAATAAATAAATGACCAAGTATAATATTTTTGTCTCATTTGTTTAACTGGGTTCTCTTTATCTACTTTTAGGACTTGTGTGAAAATCTGATGATGTTTTAGGTCATATTTATGCAGAAATATAGAAAATTCTAAAGGGTTCACAAACTTTCAAGCACCACTGTACATGTACATAGAAAAACAAATCTGAAAAAAAGCAAGCAAAAAAAAAAAACATCTTAAATTTCAGCACATACTTCTATGTAGGGAAAAAAAAAATCCATAAAAAAAACCTCTTAAATTTCAGTATGTAGAAAGAAAAAAAAATCCGTGGGGAAAAAAAAAACACCCTCTTAAATGTTGGTATGTTTTTGTACATAGAAAAAAAAAATCAGTTAAAAAACCCCTCTTAAATTTCAGTACATACTTGTACGTAGAAAAAAAAAAACATATTAAACATAAATAAATAAACCCTCTTAAATTTCAGTCAAAATCTCCAGCTCCATCTAAAAACCATATCTGGAGGACTGGGCCGAGTTTTATTCCAGGATGCACTTTGATGACGTCACGTTTGTTGCGAAGTGCTCATGTTTCGAAGCTTTGTTTATGGTTGTCTGTAGAACGTACACCATCAGCCCTTTAATAACGATGAAAAAGATGATTCTGATTGGAGTGACTCACCAGTCTCTAGAGCTCAAGGTCATTCAAATGACGCAGAAGCAGACTACGATGTTTTTACCAGCCAGCGTGCACCATACGAAGACGAAACACTCGCTGATGTCGAAGACCAACACGACAACATGGATGAACGATCCGATACTGATGGTTTTACTGAAACACTGGCATCACAGCATGAAACACAAAACGAAACTTCGCCTTTCGTTTGACCTTCAGTGGTACTGATGAGGCTCTTTACGAAGCAGTCGCTAGTTTTGTTGCATAATGAATAATAAATACGCGAGCCTGAATGTTTATTCATTATTCCATCTCTACAGAAACAGGTCTTGATAGTTTGACTTGTGACGACGGTCCGTGAAATGGACAGTAAGAACAATAAATCATGTTGACATAAAATAACATTGTGGTGTAGAAACTAACTTGTCTTTTTTGGCGTTCACTGACGATTTCTGGTAGTTTTATCATGACAGAGTCTCTGGTTGGAATAGAACACCTTCTTTCATAACAGTGGTTTTCAAAATGCACTGAGGATGGCGCAGTATATTTGCTCAGAGGTTTGTGAAAGTCCAGACGATGCCGCTGCACAAATTTGACCCAGTTTGGTCTCGGAACCAAAATCAGATAGGATCTGATGTGTCTTTATACCAGGAGTAAAACTTGTGTTCATACAGCTCACACTATTCCATCCACATTCACTGGGGATGAACAATCGCGCGCTCTGATTGGCTACTCTACAACTAGGATATCAGCTCATATACCGCGAGTAGAGAAAAAACAAAATGGCGGAGCGTGTTGCTGAACCAACCAAGGACGAAATAAAAACTCTACTCGAAAACAAAACCCTGAAAAATACAAAATAAAGCAGGAAAATATGGAATAAAAGTATTTAAAGGCAAGAACACATCTCATCTCATCTCATTATCTCTAGCCGCTTTATCCTTCTACAGGGTCGCAGGCGAGCTGAAGCCTATCTCAGCTGACTACGGGCGAAAGGCGGGGTACACCCTGGACAAGTCGCCAGGTCATCACAGGGCTGACACATAGACACAGACAACCATTCACACTCACATTCACACCTACGCTCAATTTAGAGTCACCAGTTAACCTAACCTGCATGTCTTTGGACTGTGGGGGAAACCGGAGCACCCGGAGGAAACCCACGCGGACACGGGGAGAACATGCAAACTCCGCACAGAAAGGCCCTCGCCGGCCCCGGGGCTCGAACCCAGGACCTTGCAAGAACACATCTTTCTTTTTTTTTCAAAAATTACCATTGCATTTTTCACAAATTGCTCCTGTCATTTCGGTGGGTTGTTTACATTCTAAGCAGAAATTATTTGGTCGGACGTTTTGTATGGTTATTTATCGAATTTGAAAAAAAAAAATGCTCCATTTCTCAAAATCCAATGAATGTGGATCGAATAAAACAGTTATTCTACTCAATCTCGTCGTACATGGATTATAGACAACTCTGTGCTATGCGCCTCATCGGTTATCAGCTCATATACGCCTCAATTTCATGGAATAACTTAATTATTTGGTGCTACAATACAAGACACAATATTGACCTCCTCCTATCTTGCGTTTACCGTCCGCCATGCTGAAACACGATATATGATAGTAAGTTTGCAACCAACATGACGTCACGGCGGTGTTGTATGACAAGTGGCGGTATGCAGATGGAATTGCAGGAAGGTTTTTGTTTTCAATCGTGCATATATATACAGACATCTATTAAAAAAAAAAAGGAAACCGAAATGCGAGGCAAGGTGAGAGTAACAAAGAGAAATAAATGAAACTGAAACAGAGTGATAAACCAGAATCATTAAACAAGTCAAAAAACAAACATCACAGTAGCAACTGAGATAACCGTGATAATACTTCGCAAAGTGTTTCTGAAAGCAAGGTCCTTCTAAGTTCCTTATACCAGATGCGTCAGGCTCGAGCGCATGAAGGCATGATGATATGTTTTGGCCGCGAGTCACAAACTGAATTTTTTTTGCAAACCCATGAAACTTCTTTGCCTCATAAATACCTTAGTTTTTAATTTGCGCTCACGCAAATTGTTACCCTCACTCAGGATCTTTCTCCTTTATTTTTCTTATTATCCTAACATTTTTTTTAGGACACTATTTCTCCTTCAGTTGTGAACTAACCATCATCAAATTTCACATGAAGAATTCCTCTGGGCTGAATTATGTTGCTATGACTTTTGGTGCTGATCTGGATCACTGAACCAGAATGGTCCATGAAAAATGGGATTTTTTCCTCACTAAGCGTCATTCTCTATCTTTTACCGTTCCGGATCTACAGGGTTCAGTGACCAGACGTCCTGGTTTGTAAGAGCTAGTGCAAATTACTGTGACTTTAGTCACAGTCTCTATCTAGGTCTTATTATTATTATTATTATTATTATTATTATTCTCATAACATTTTTAGGACACTATTTCTCCTTCAGTTTTCAACCAACCATCACATGAAGAATACCTCTGGGCTGAATTATGTTACTATGACTTTTGGTGCTGATCTGGATCACTGAACCAGAATGACCCATGAAACACAGGATTTTTTTTTTCAAATCACATATAACTCTGTCAATTTTCATGACTTTTTCAATCAGTATTTTTGATTTTATTCAGCAAAATGACCTTTGATTAACAAAGATCAGCTAGCACAAATTACTGTGACTTTAGTCACAGTCTCTATCTAGTTATTATTATCGTCTCAAACTTTGCAGTTGTATATTTCAACAGCCTGTTTATTGAAATGCGTGGAAAAAATATGCACTTCATATGCGGTTTAAACTGCTAATACATGACCGTTTGCAAGAAATTTCAAATATTCAGCCCGTTGAACTTCAAATTAAGTATTTATTTATTTATTTAATTTGCTTGTTTGTCTATTCATTTCATTCCTTCTCCATCTACTTGTGTTCAATAATCTGTGCATTACTGAAGCTCCTATCCTCCTAAATACCCAGACCCAAGTTCAACCTTCACCCCAATTACCAAAAGGAATTTTTTCCGCATTCAGCTCTTCAAATATAATCAACATTCAGTTGTGAAATTTTATCTTTTTTTTTTTATTTATTATTTTTTTTAAACAACCTTCACCCTTCTGAGCACCAAAATGATCTATGGATGACAGAATAAACATGTTTTCATTCTTCGCCCACACAGAAGATGCTCCATCCCTGCAGGGACAGTAAAAGAGTCAACACTCGCTCATACGTACATGGATTAGGTGGGAGGATTTAAACAGAGATAGGGAAAAAATTACTCCTGATTAAGACTGTTACCGTTTCGGGGAGGTTAAAAGATGCAAAAATTCTCCAAAATAGAATAACGGCATGCTTCAGAAAGGTCTTGTACAGAATGCATGTAGGAATCAGTGGACAAACAAACAAACAGAATTTCTAACTAGCCAATAACAATGCCTCGCTGGGTGGAAAGGGATACAAAGACTAATGTAATATGCGCATATGATTTGAGAGGTAAAGCAGAAAAGGAGATAAAAAATGCATGATGGGGGGGGGTGTCAAAGAATATATACATAATATTGTAAAGTCCATGTCTGCAAGAAAAGTTGAATATAAAAACACCCCGAACTGAATATTTAAACTTAACCATATTTATCGAGTGGAGAAACGCTGATGCTGTCCATACTGGGGTTGGGTTTCCATGCGCATATATTCTCCCTTTCAGAAATAAATGAAATCTGACCGTCGATTCCAAAAGAGCTGTTTATCCTCACCCTAAACACTCTGTTGAAGCTCTGCGTTCATGTTACATCATTTTTTTTAACTATAGGTGCATGTGACGTGCGGGATTTAGTGTTAGCATGAAGTTGTTAAGTCATAAACGATGTCACTCGCAGCAGAACGTCCTCCAAATGTCCGTAGTAAAGAGAACGAGGTCACGTACCTCATTATCCGACTTCTACCTGGCAATCCATCAATCCAACATCGCAATTATATTCTAATCTTTTCAAACATTACATGAAACAACATGCATCCTGGCACGTGTGTGCAAAGACTTGGACCATGTGTTCAAATCAAGGTCCGATTACATGCTAACATTAAAAAAAAAAAAAAAAACCAGATCTACCCACGATTTCTAATTACAGAAACAGTAATGATATCTTTGTTGACCTTTTACGAACATCATTAGGGTGCAATTACTGTGCAAAACAATGTTATTTGACACACAGTGTTTACATTCAGCTGCACTCTGTGTGTGTGTGTGTGTGTGTGGGGGGGGGGGGGGGGTGCCTGCGTGTCATGTTAACCAACATGAATAAACATCTTCAATGAGAAGCTTCTGAGTGGAGTAACAGAAAAGTGTTTGTTTTATCCCCTGGAGATTGTGTGTTCAAATCCTTATGATGCAAGGTAGGGATCCGTGGGCAAGATTGCGATTGGCTGCACTTCCTGGGTGCAATCTGTGGCCCGGTTCTGCTTCCTGGGTACGATGTGCGTCCCAGTTGCGCTTCCTGGGTGTGGTGTGTCTCCCGGTTGCGCTTCCTGGGTGGGCTCTGGGTCCCGATGTGCATCCCAGCTGTGCTTCCGAGGTGGGATCTGGGTCCCGGCTGCGCTTCCAGGGTGGGATCAGGGTCCCGATTGCGCTTCCTGGGTACGATATGCGTCCCAGCTGTGCTTCCTAGGTGGGATCTGGGTCTAGGCTGTGCTTCCTGGGTGGAATCTACATCCTGACTGTGCTTCCTGGGTGGGATGTGTGTCCCAGTTGCGCTTCCTGGGAGTGATGTGTGTGTCCCGGCTGCGCTTCCTGGATGGTATCTGGGTCCCGGTTAGGGCTGTGCGATATATCGAATATACTCGATATATCGCGAAAACTCTGTGTGCGATACATAAAATTATTATATCGTAACTATCGAGTATTTTATGGTCATCTTCCGACTTGTGTTTGTTTAAAACCTTTTCCAGTGGTTTTCTCTCTGTCCCTCAGGCAGTAACGTGAGAGGCTGCCTAAGGGTAAAGAAAACAATAACGTCACGCACTCGCCAACCAATCCCGGGTGACATCTCGGTGCTGAAAGGAACTTCCGGGAAGATTTTCTAGTTTCGGTTGTGTTGCCAGATTGGGCGGTTTTAAGTGCATTTTGGCAGGTTTTGAACATATTTTGAGCTGGAAAACGTTAGCAGTATCTGGCAACACTGCCAGCGGGATGATTTCCTGGTTCCGGTTTACAGCGCTGACTCAGTTCGTGCAATCGCTGGTGTTGCATAGGCTACCGTGTAAGCTCTGTCAATTTCAGCAACAAATTACTTCCTAAAAGAACTAGTAAGGGGTCAGTCAACTGGCATTTTTTGGATATCGCGAGGAGGACGTGTAACAGCAAATGCCAGTTTGTAAAGTGTGCAAAAAAAAAGAAAAAACCTGTCATCACGAAAGGCAGCAGCACTACAAATATGTTCCATCACCTGAAACTCACCTGGTACAGTATGAAGAGTCTCTTAAACTCCGAACTACTTGCCCATGAGCTAAAACCCCCACAAGCTAAACAAATGACCATAGCGGCCTCGTTCTCCAAAGAGAACGAGTCAGAGATGGAGAGCTATAGTCTGGCTAACGCGACTTCAAAGCTCTACGAGCTATAAGCTCGCAACAGGCCCTCGTGTTGCGTCACGCTTAGGATGGGCGGACCCAGGCTAGGAGAGCTATAAGGGATGCAATCACTAACGTCATTGCCAAAGACATGATCCCAGTTAGTATAGTGGAAAAACCAGGCTTCCAAAAATTACTAAACACACTCGATCCCAAATATGAGTTGCCTGGTCGCAGACATTTTACAGAGAAGGCAATACCGGAATTATACACATCTGAGAGGCGGAGCCAGAAAACATTCAGTTCAAAAGTGTGCAAAGAGGAAAATTATGTTTTGCAGATCTCTCTCTTCTCTCCCTCAATCTCTCTCTCTATTGTGAATGTTCCAGTGGTTCTCAGTAGTCAGGTTAATAGCTTGGAGATCTATTTTTTTTTTTTAATTTAATGAAAGAGCACTTTTCTTATTTAGGCTAAATGTCTTTCTCAGTGTTGAGCTTGCACTTTATTGATTTGAGCTCTGAGCAGCTCTGTATTGTGTTGCCCCTTTGTTGCAATTTTCAAGATTGTTTTTGCAGTTTGTGCCACATCTTTGTTGAATAAAAATAGTCTTATTTCAACCCAATTGTGATTAAATCACCAACATGAAAATTTAAAATGTGTTGTTGAAAACCACCTGTAAAGTTAACCAAGAATGTTATTTAATCTGCAGGGATTGTAGTGAAAACAGCAAAGAGTAAAAGTTAGATTTCATGGGGTCCTTTAGGGGAGATTTAAATATATCGAGATATATATCGTATATCGTGAAATGGAGAAAATGTATCGGGATATTCATTTTTTCCCATATCGCATAGCCCTAGTCCCGGTTCTGCTTCCTAGGTACAATGTGTGTCCCAGTTGCATTTCCTGTGTGGGACCTGGGTCCAGGCCGTGCTTCATGGGTGTGATCGAGGGCCTGGCTGCACTTCCTGGGCGTGATCTGGGTTCAGGCTACGCTTCCTGGGCGGGCTCTGGGTCAGCACGAAAGTTCTGGGTTTGAACCTTTTGAGTTTGTTCCACATGTTCTCACCAAATAAGTCACACAGATGAACAGGCCCTTTTATTCCTAGAAACATCCAATTCTACTTTCAGAGCTGCTTAGTGGTGTAAATCAATAAAAAAAATAAGTCAAAAACCTTAGATTATGGTCCTTCAGAGACTCACAATCATATTGATGTGGCCTGAACAGCGTTTAAGTTTGACATCTCTGATTTAGACAAAAATAATCAGGTAAAGTGATTATAAACTCGCAGACAGACGTGTGATTAGGGTCAATCAGTTCACTCAGTTAGGTGTGTACATGAAGACTTTTATTCTGTCTCTGATCTAGTAATCAGTCAGATTACAGTGGTGCTTGAAAGTTTGTGAACTCTTTAGAATTTTCTATATTTCTGCATAAATATGACCTAAAACATCATCAGATTTTCACACAAGTCCTAAAAGTAGATAAAGAGAACCCAGTTAAACAAATGAGACAAAAATATTATACTTGGTCATTTATTTATTGAGGAAAATGATCCAATATTACACATCTGTGAGTGGCAAAAGTATGTGAACCTTTGCTTTCAGTATCTGGTGTGACTCCCTTGTGCAGCAATAACTGCAACTAAACGTTTGCGGTAACTGATATTTTAAGTTCATTTCTTAGACAAGGATTTTTTTTTTTTTAAGCTTGTTACCTCGATAACAGTTTCCGCGAGAATCTCCCGCCTTCTTCAGAAACAGTCACCAGATGTCGAGTGGTGACGTGCCTTATCAGCTGATGTTGCGTTACGGAGGAGTGAACGTCCCGCCCAATTTGACAGGTAGTTCACGCCTCCTGCTGTCAGGTCGCTCCTCCAGGACGGCGCTCCAGGTGTACGACAGCGCGTACGCTCCCTCATCCCGGTTCATCGTCCTCTGCGCCCGCTTACGTATCTCCACTGCCTCTAAAATCCAACGCTGGTATCTATTTTCTTCAGCGCGAATGACTCTGGCCTCTTCCCAATTCATTATGTGATTTTGCCGTTTGCAGTGGTCTGAAATGGCTGATTTTAGGTTTTCTTGGTTTGCTTTTTCTTTTTCGGATCTTGTGAGTCTTTTTGTTGTTTCTTTTTCACACTCTATTTGGTGTTCTTTCCTTCGAGTATGGAAGCATCTGCCCGTTTCACCAATATAGACTTTATTACATGAACGGCAAGGGATTTCATAGATGATGTTGCATTTATTGTCCAGTTGTATTTTGTCTTTGGGGTGAACTAGCAGCTGTCGGAGGTTCTTGTATGGTTTGACCGGGGTGTTGATGTGGTATTTCCTCATGGATCGTTGGATGCATTCTGTGACTCCTTTTATGTATGGTAGTGTGACAAAGCCCCGGTTTGTTTTTTCGGTGTTGATCAGTCCTGCACACCGGCTTGGAGGAATTTTAGCCCGTTCCTCCGTACAGAACAGCTTCAACTCTGGGATGTTGGTGGGTTTCCTCACATGAACTGCTCGCTTCAGGTCCTTCCACAACATTTCCATTGGATTAAGGTCAGGACTTTGACTTGGCCATTCCAAAGCATTAGCTTTATTTTTCTTTAACCATTCTTTGGTAGAACGACTTGTTTGCTTAGGGTCGTTGTCTTGCTGCATGACCCACCTTCTCTTGAGATTCAGTTCATGGACAGATGTCCTGACATTTTCCTTTAGAATTCGCTGGCATAATTCAGAATTCATTGTTCCATCAATGATGGCAAGCCGTCCTGGCCCAGATGCAGCAAAACAGGCCCAAACCATGATACTACCACCACCATGTTTCACAGATGGGATAAGGCTCTTATGCTGGAATGCAGTGTTTTCCTTTCTCCAAACATAACGCTTCTCATTTAAACCAAAAAGTTCTATTTTGGTCTCATCCGTCCACAAAACATTTTTCCAGTAGCCTTCTGGCTTGTCCACGTGATCTTTAGCAAACTGCAGATGAGCAGCAATGTTCTTTTTGGAGAGCAGTGGCTTTCTCCTTGCAACCCTGCCATGCACACCATTGTTGTTCAGTGTTCTCCTGATGGTGGACTCGTGAACATTAACATTAGCCAATGTGAGAGAGGCCTTCAGTTGATTAGAAGTTACCCTGGGGTCCTTTGTGACCTCGCTGACTATTACACGCCTTGCTCTTGGAGTGATCTTTGTTGGTCGACCACTCCTGGGGAGGGTAACAGTGGTCTTGAATTCCCTCCATTTGTACACAATCTGTCTGACTGTGGATTGGTGGAGTCCAAACTCTTTAGAGATGGTTTTGTAACCTTTTCCAGCCTGATGGTCATCAACAACGCTTTTTCTGAGATCCTCAGAAATCTCCTTTGTTCGTGCCATGATACACTTCCACAAACATGTGTTGTGAAGCTCAGAATTTGATAGATCCCTGTTCTTTAAATAAAACAGGGTGCCCACTCACACCTGATTGTCATCCCATTGATTGAAAACACCTGACTCTAATTTCACCTTCAAATTAACTGCTAATCCTAGAGGTTCACATACTTTTGCCACTCACAGATATGTAATATTGGATCATTTTCCTCAATAAATAAATTACCAAGTATAACATTTTTGTCTCATTTGTTTAACTGGGTTCTCTTTATCTACTTTTAGGACTTGTGTGAAAATCTGATGCTTTAGGTCATATATAGAAAATTCTAAAGGGTTCACAAACTTTCAAGCACCACTGTATGATCAGATTTTTATCCTCAGAGGAGGACAACTCACGACATTGCGTGTCTAATCTATTTTTGTTTTGTGGGGTTTTTTTGGTAGTTGGATAAGCATGTTGAATAGCCGTAATTATTCGTTACATCATCGGATTCTGAGAAAGTGTTTTTGACCCTCTTCTCCTTTGAGCCAACCAGAGAAAGAAAAAACAGCATACTGAGGTTAACAAGGCAGTTTTTACTTGATATGTTCTGTGTTATATTTAAACACGTTCCAGCTGCTTCAGTACTACTCACTGAACAGAACAATGCAAAACTGCAAACCCTGCTCATAGCACTGAGCAAAAAAAAAACAAAAAACACCACAATCGTTCTGTCCCCAGAAATGTGAGCACTCGTTTATTTTTATTAGTCTGCATTCAAACATGATATTAGATAACTAGCTTGTCAGAGTTTGTGGTTAAATTACATTTGCCAACCCTGTTCAGGCAGCCAAAACTTAAGTGGAGCTCTCACTTGCCTGATGAGCAAGATAATGAATTTATGATTTGTTGACCCCTGAGCAAAGATGCAAACGTAGACACAGGGAAAGATGAAAGGGTTTGATCTAAAAACAGCCATTTTCTCGTCTTCCCTTTTTCACGCTGTTTAAAAGTTGGTGAAAATAAGTATTCTGACGCTCATCTAAAGTCTTTTGACTTGTATGAACAATAAACAAAGATTAATTTAAAAAAAAATGATGAGGAAAAAGTATTTGGATACCACAAATTAACATCAGAACTTTGCTGCAAGGCTGTTATTGGTAAATACAGCTCACAGACGGTATAAGAAGTAATTAGGTTTTAGCAGCAGCATTGCGGTTCAGTTTTGCTCCATTCCTCTTGAGAACTCCTCTTCAATCATCTCCCCAAGATGACAAGGCTCCCTTTGATGGACCCACCATTCAAGCACGATCACATCCTTTTTAGAAACCAGCGGAGTTATTGTGGCTGGATATTTGTAGCCGTTGTCTTGTTGAAACGTTCATCTTCTCCCTGGATTCATTTGGCTGATGAGGTTAAATTCTCCCATACTATGTACTGGTACATCGCTTAGTTACCACCGTGAGTTGGCCTAGTGGGTAGCATATTCGCCTCTCGACCGGGAGCTCGCAAGTTCTATTCATGGTCAGGTCATACCAAAGATCATAAAAACAGTACCTACTGCCATCTGGCAAGGCATGCTGCAATACAAATGCAAGTGGGGAGTCGAACTCTTGCGGTTACCAGAGGACTAGCCTGCCACTGTAACCCTAGCTGTATAGGCGAGAGGCTGAGGGCTGTAAAAGCAGAGATCAGTGCCACCCAATGCACCTTAAGGGCCTGGTTAGTACTCGGACAGGAGACTGCCTGGGAAGATCAGGTCCTGCCAAAGGAAGGACTTTTGACATCGCTTGGTTCATGTTTCCTTCAGTGACATGTAAAAAAGAAAAAGAAAAAAATCTGTTTGCAGAGCAGCAGAACCATATCATGATGCTCCCACCACCGTGCTTCACTGCAAGTTTGGTGTTCTTGGTGTTCTCAGGATCATACGTACAACCCTGCTCTCTCCAAACATGGCATCCCGAATTAGTGCCAATCTGTTCTCTTTTTGTTTTGTCTGATCTGCAGTCTTGTTTCAAAGGAAATTCAGGGGCTTCAAAGTTTGGGAGAATAGCAGGGTACAAATAATTTACAGCAGGGTGCAAAATGGTAAAATGTCTGCCAGCAGCAGACATAATGCACGCAAAGCGTGCAGGGATATAGATAGATAGATAGATAGATAGATAGATAGATAGATAGATAGATAGATAGATAGATAGATAGATAGATAGATAGATAGATAGATATGCAAGTACGAATTTTTCATGGGGCGGGATGGTTTGGAACAGGCCATCTAAAATTGGGATAACATTTACCTGGGACGGGTATTTGAGGCGGGTCGTCTAGCTTAAGCTTGATTAGCGTTGTTACGCACGCCAGTGTCTCCCACAGAAATTTTGGAGACTATGGGGGAGGCGTGGGGGTTGTTTAAAATTGAGTGATATGTTAAATATTAAGTTATTACTGAAAAACTATTGATTAAAAAAACAGACACTGAGAAATGGTCCTATAAACAACTTTACCAATATAAAAGATTACCAGGACTACAAAAATGCAGAAAAATAGGCTTTACTTATCCAAATGCACCTGTTGGTTCAAAAGTTAAAGTGCATAGAACCTCACAGCACAACATGAAGTTACCTTAAAATATAATATAAATGCCTCAGCTTTCATGTAAGAAAAAAACACTATTAATACTAGTACTGTGTGCAGGCAGTCTCTCCTGAAGACTAAATTAAACAATAATTATAAACTAATAAAATAAATGGCTCAGGCTTCATAGAAGAAAAAAACAATTTGAACAGAATCTCACAGTATGATGCTGAAGCTGCCTAAACAATGGAAAATAAAATACCATTTTGGCAAAAATGTTGGCATCCATTAATTTCTTGTATTAAGTAAAAAAAATATGTTGCCAGATACTGCTGACGTTTTACAGCCCAAAATATGTTCAAAACCCGCCAAAATGCACTTAAAACCACCCAAATTGGGCGGGAAAACGCGCAATCTGGCAACACAGGCGGCAGTAATGCCTGCACTCATGTTGAGGATGTAAACACAGTTGACGCGGCAACAGACATACATGACATAGTGGATGTAATTTACGTTCACAACTTTTTTTGCTGTCAGAAATATTTAATATTAAATTTTGTGACTCGACTGACAATAGCCGGCGGCATAACAAGCCATAGCCGGCGATTTGCCGCCGGTGACCGGCTACTTTTGAGACCGCTGGAAATTGGATTTGTCCAAATGGTTTAAGACGTGCATCTCTGTGCTCATATTGAGCGGAGAAGTTTTGCGTGAGGTGTAAGAACAAAGAGGACTACGATTCAGTTTATTGCTGATTGTTTTCTGTGTAACTGCTGTTCCTGCTGCTTTCAGGTCAACCTGCAACTTTTTTCGAGTGGCTGCTGGCCTCTCTTGTATCTTCCTTATCCTTAGTCCGAGAGAGTGTTATGAAATCTTGCGTCGTGTACCTGTCCGGATATGATTGGTTTGCCTGACTTGAACTTTCTACCCACTGTACTGACAGGGATGTTCAAGGTCTTTGCTGTGGCTTGGAAGCATTTTCAGTTCCAGTTTGTTTTTAAATAATACTGAGAACTTTTGGAAGCTCCTTCACCTTCGCAACGTCTTGCACGAGAACATTTATTTGCAGTGTTTACCTCGAGACCTTAGTTCATTTTTATGCAACCTTTACACATTTGAAGGTCAAGGCATTGCATGAGAATCTGGAAATACAGTATATTAAATAAAAAAAAAGTGCCTGAATACTTATTCTCCACCACTGTATATTACTTTATTCCCCTCACCAGTGGTAACTGTGCCTCCGGAGGGCTAAAAACATATATGCACAGCATATATGTGTGAAATTTACATGAACATTGCCTTCAGGAAACCAAGGCAGGAGTATTGTTGTCTATAAACACTAAGGAGCTCATCCAAAGCTCTCTACTGGTGAGTGGAAGTTTGCAAGTCCCTAAATCCCTAAGCTGGCCAAGGACACCACTTCCCAAATGCCCAGCTCTATGCTTGAGTAGGATTCTCGGTCGTTT
Source organism: Neoarius graeffei (assembly GCF_027579695.1). Lineage (NCBI taxonomy): Eukaryota > Metazoa > Chordata > Actinopteri > Siluriformes > Ariidae > Neoarius > Neoarius graeffei. The sequence continues at coordinate 93,744,827 of NC_083575.1, read as the reverse complement.
CAGATAAAAGTGTTTGCCAAATGAGTATGTGTAAGGTAACGTGGCACGTGATAACTAAGATGAGATGAGATTCAGAGTTGTACGATTGTGCCAAATTTGTTTCGACATCCCCGCTGTATTTGAATGGCATTAAGTGGCCGAGTATTAGAAATGCGCTCCACAGCAGCAGTTGAGGGACGTTTGTGTGTCTCAGAGGCGTTAAACATAAAAGCTCTGTGTGTGTGTGTGTGCATTGATCCGACGCTGTGATGGCTCACAGTGCAGGTGGAGTCCCAGGCTGTCTGCTCCGCTATTGAGCAGCGAGACACAAAGCTGGTGGAAACACAAAATTTATCAATGCAACAGAAACCCTGAGAGGATTACAGGATAAACAAGTGGAGGATGAGCAATCCTGCTTTCTCACCCCAGAGTGCTCTCAAAACCAATGCACAGAGAGAGAGAGAGAGAGAGAGAGAGAACATAGAGTGAGACCGTATTCATGAGTGGGACTGAGTGTGTCTGAAAGTGTGTCTCATGTACACCCATCCGCAATAACATTAAAATCACCTGCTGAATATTGTGTTGGTCCCTCTTGTGCCACCAAAACACCACTCTACAAGACCTCTGAAGGTGTGCTGTGGTATCTGGCACCAAGATCTTCGCAGCAGATCCTTTAAGTCCTATAAGTTGTGAAGTGGAGCCTCCTCCATGGATGGGACTTGTTTGTCCAGCACATCCCACAGACCCTCGATCGGACTGAGATCTGGGGAATTTGGAGACCAAGTCAACACGTTGAGCTCTTTGTCATGTTCCTCAAACCATTCCTGTAGTTTCTGCAGTGTGTCAGGGAGCACTGTCCTACTGAAAGAGGCCGCTGCTATTAAGGGATACAAGTAGTTATTGTCTGTGAACCCGGTTTCCTCTGAATGGCTCAGTGGAGAATTAAGTGAACACGTGATATACCTGTTTTCACTGTGTTCTGTCAGAATGATGTAAATCACTGCCCGTGTCTCCTTAGTGACGTTCACTAAGCTGTAGCAGAAGTCTCTGGTGAGGAGCGCTGATTGTGAGGTCCCGTACCAGGCTTGTAGTACTCGAGTCCAGGATTCGTGCCCTAATTTTAAGGACTCGTGACTTGACTTGGATTTGAGCACTGAGGACTCGGACTCGTGCAATAACTGCATTCGGGCTCGTAAACTGGAGACGAGGACTCGGATTTTCTTTATTTTTTATAACATGCCATAATAATTTGGCATAAGATATTTATAGCTACATTAATTTTTATAATAATTTTGAGCAAGAGAATGCACATTCACCTGTTTATATGCCATGTTCAGGAACAAACTAACGTTAATGGCGCTAAAATGCCTGGCGAGACGCCCCTAGGATAGTCCACTTTGCTTATACAGACTTCTTGTGCAGTGGGAAAAAATGCACTGCTATTTGTTCCATATGTAGAAGAACTATCAAGGAGACAACGGAAACAACCTCAAACCTCAATCATCATTTGGCAAGACTCCACCCAGAGAAGGAAGTGACATGCTGTGTTCATTGCTCTGTTGATAGTGGGCAGGGCTTGCTGAGCGATAGGGTTGGGCGGTATCCAAATTTTGATACCTTTAAACTGTCTCTGTGTTTTCCCGGGGTATACGGTATTACCGAGAAAAAAATAATATTTTGTTTCAGCCTACTGTGTAACGTGCGCCTATGCCTCAAATGTACTATTTAAAAGCAGCATAGCGAATTGTGTGCATTGTGGTATGGATTAAGCAGCAAAGCGAATTTTGTGCATTGATGAATGGATTAAGAGATATTTCAAAGCATCACGCAACTCTTCCTTCATCTTGAAAATAGCATTCAACTGTCGTTTACACATGTCTGCGTTGAAACGCCATTTGCAGCACTATTTCACCTACTCCATCAAAAAAAAGTACACGATGAGCAGGATCATACCCTTTCAAGCATGGGAAATAAAAAAAAGAAAAAGAATCAACCAACACCCAAGTCCGTTTAGACTGCGCGATAAACCATATTCTTCAGCGCAAATGAGGCGAACCTAATTCAAATGCGTGATAGCTGCACAAGGCAAAATCATATGGGCCCACGTCATGCCATGGCGGGGAAATTAATAATCAAATGGCCTTACCTTGCTTAAAACGTTGTCTTGATCACATAACTCCTTACAATTACTCCACTTAAATCCATACGGTTTAACACACCCAACAAAGATAGCAAGCGCATTGCTAATTCCCACCAGAAACCGAACAGTTTACGCTACGATGTTTTCTTCCGTTTCTTCAGTAGATGACATTTCAAACGTTTATTACCCACATCCCAAATGTCATACGTTATATTATTTTACCTTGTTGTTACTCATGTAACCTACTCAAAACACAACTCATTGGAGAGATCTCGTGGAAGTGGAGTACCCCAGGCTATGTTGTGCCTTAGGGGACATATTAGATTTTTCGTTTGGTTTGAAACCAAAATACTGCCACACTGCCGATGTTGTATTTTTTTTTTGCCACTAACTCATTATCTTGACTTGCCATCTTTCAACCACGGTCTCAGTCTCTTTTTTTTTTTTTTAAGATAGGACAGTATAGAGAGACAGGAAATGAGCGGGGGAGAGAGAGACAGGATTGGGAAATAACCTCGGGTCGGAATCGAACCCGGGTCCCCGGATTTATGGTACGGTGCCTTAGCCATCTGAGCCATGACACCCCCGGTCTCAGTCTCTTGCGAAGCTTTCTGTCAGACTCCAAATGTCACGCAGGGTTGCCATGGTAACGACATAAACAACCCTGCACGCGATGAGAACTTCTTTAGGAAATTGATAGAATTAGTGAAAATACGATCACACAGTTATTCGGGATGATCTTCGATTTATTATTTTATATTATGACCTCATGTACTCCATATTTATTTAGATATTATATATTTTTTTAAAATGACGGTAATGAGACCGATACCGTTGGTACTTTTGGATACCTCGGGATACCTTCTTACCGTAATACCGCCCAACCCTACTGAGCGATTAAACTTAAATTAAAATGGGGCAGTTGAGCAGTCACGTTAGTCCAACACAGTAGCAGAGACAGTTTCACATAAAGGCAGCAATAGCCACCGTCAAATGGTGCGGTTGGAGTCTTGTTCTCGGACTCGACTCGGACCAGTAGTGGACTTGACTCGGACACAACTTGAAATTTTCTGAAATGACTTGGACTTAACTCGGACTTGAACACTGGGGACTCGAGGCTGGATTCGAGGTTTCATGACTCGACTACAACACTGTCCCGTACAATTGAAATTCTCAGGTGAGTCAGGGAAGGGATTTCCCACCGAGGCTGTGCGCAGTGTGTTAGCTTGAGCATGTAGCCTATGGGAAATGATAATGTCTTGGATTAGCACAGTGTGTTAGCGTGAGCATGTAGCCTATGGGAGATGAATAACATGTTGGATTAGCACTAATCCTGTGTTTTGGAAACTCGAAAATGTTGTCTTGGGCCCGTCTGGGGTGTCACGAATCCATGTGCAAAGCATGGAGTACATGTGTCCAGCCATGTCGATTTGCACAGTTGAACAGCCAGCCAGCCTTCTTTTAGTAGTATAAATTGTAGATGGAAAATTTCACAGTAACATCTCCATGAATGCCAGCACCCACAGATCATTGAGCCTTGGGCATCCATGACCCTGTCTCCAGTTCACCAGTTGTCCTTCCTGGGACCACCTTTGGGAGGTACCAACCACTGCATACCAGCAACACCCCACCTGACCTGCTGTTTTGGAGATGCTCAGACCCAGTCATCTAGCCATCACAATTTGGCCCTTGTCAAAGTCACTGTTGCCCCTTTTCCACCAAAGCAGTTCCAGGGCTGGTTCGGGGCCAGTGCTTAGTTTGGAACCGGGTTTTCTGTTTCCACTGACAAAGAACTGGCTCTGGGGCTAGAAAAACCGGTTCCAGGCTAGCACCAACTCTCTGCTGGGCCAGAGGAAAGAACCGCTTACGTCAGCGGGGGGGCGGAGTTGTTAAGACCAACAACAATAACAAGACCGCGAAAGATCGCCATTTATAAGCGACGAGAAGCAGCAGCTGTACAAACGCAAAGTCATCCATTATTATTATTGTTGTTGTTGCTGCTGCTACTTCTTCCGTGTTTTTGCTTCGATATTCGCGCCAAGGTTTATGTAAACGTAGCGACGTAACTGACGTATACAGCGAGGTAACTGATGTATACAACGACATAACTGACGTATAGAGCGACGTAATGACGTGGCTTCCCTTAGCACTGCGAGCTATGGAAAAGCAAACTGGTTCTCAGCTGGCTTGCAAGTTGAACGAGTTGTGAACCAGCACCAGCACTGGCCCCGAACCAGCCCTGGCACTGATTTGGTGGAAAAGGTGTATCAGACCCTTATGCTTGACCATTTTTCCTGCTTCCAACACATCGATTTCGAGAACAAACTACTCAGTTGCTGCTGAGTACATCCCACACCTTGACAGGTGCCATTGTAACGAGATATTCAAAAAGTTATCGAATCGTAATTGCAGGACCAGCATGCCCAGGATCAACAGCGTTTTCCGTTTTCACACCCCGTCATCAGGACATCACGAGTTTTCAGACTCAACATGAGTCTGAAAACACAGTTTATTTTTCCGTGTGTAGTTTTGCAGAAACCGCTCTGGTTTAATACAGGATAATTGTGATAATCATTCGGAGGATGTGAAACAGTGCACTTTGTCTATGAGTGTATACACTGAGACGACGTGCCTCGTATTTGTCTCAGTGGTTGAGTTTTGAAAGGTAAGCTGCAAAACGAGGTCAAAGAGTTTGATTAAACTTTAATTACAGCTGCAAGGCGTAAAATGCAGAGGATAAAGGCTTAATGTTTTGTACCATGTGTCATTTTCCATGTGTGTGTGTGTGTGTGTGTGTGTGTGTGCGTGCGCTCGCGTGTGCATGGGCGGGCAGCAGCTGAATGATGGTTTAAAACCTTTTAGTTTTGTTTTTTTTTTTTTCCTCCCTGAAATATAAAAAAATATATATTTTATTTATAAATCAAAATGTATTTGGCCACTGCCTTCTCCCATGTGTGTTGTTTTGTAACGTTCTATGTGCATGTGCGTTTTTATCCAAAGCAATTGCTCAAATAGTTTTTCCAAAGTCGCAACTCCATTACTTCCTTCTTTACTACAGCGTTTGATATCAGATTCAGGTTGGAGGCGTGGCCTAAAGTCTGAAAATGCAATACTGTGTGATGATGCAGTTCGAATTTGCATATTTTACTTTTTTTGATGAACATTTATTTTGCTTTTTCACAAAACCCTTTGCGTTAAACAAAGCAAGGGGGAGGGATTAATGCTTCAGATGGCGTGATGCTAAACTGACAGCTATAATCTTCGAGTACTTATTAACTATAATTAGCCTTGTCGCTCTCGTAAGCTCTCAAAGTAAAGAAGCAAACTTCAGACGCCAAACATGTCCAGGTTGATGGACTATGTTTGGGCTAAAGGGAATTGTTTTAGACGTTCAAGCCCAACTACCCGGCGCCTCCCAGAAGAGAATGGGTTCCCTTTTGAGTCGAGATTTCTTCCTGGTGTCACCTTGGGGAGTTTTTACCTCGTCGTTGTTGCCTCTGGATTGTTCCTTAGGGATCGCCGTCGACATCCTGATTTCCGTCAAGCTGTTTTGTTAAGATGCCGAGTTAAAAATGAAAAATTTATGAATAAACTGTTCATTTGTTAGTTAGGTGGGAGAGTGTGTGCAAGAGAGAGAGAGCGAGAGAGAGAGAGCGAGAGAGAGAGAGAGAGAGTGTGCATGGTGTGTAATATGTCCAATATGTGCATTCAATAGCAAGAGAGCTTTGGTGTGTGTACACAGAGCACAATCATACGTGAAATCAAGTTTGGCTCCGTGTGTGTAGGTAACGGACAGTTTGTGTGTGTGTGTGTGTGTGTGTGTGTGTGTGTGTGTGTGTGTGTGTGTGTGTGTGTGTGAGAGACAGAGAGAGGTTTGAATGTACGGAGTCGCGTCTAAATTAGGCGGCTTGTGTGTCAAACACTCTGCATGAATAAGAAAAGAGAGGCCCTGAGCAAAGCAGGAGATTATTACCCCTTGCCTTCAGGCTCCTACAGCTTATTGTTCTGGTAATATAGCCTGAATATCGCTCGAGGACCATCACTCGCTCTTATTTATATACTATAAATAAACAAACTGCCCCATATATCACCAAGGACTAAAGAAGACATATGGAAGAAGAATAAAGTACTTTCTGGACTTTATAGGAGTTGTGTGCTTCAGTCTATAAGCCAGAGGAGTGCTCAGGTTTCTACACCAGACAACGATCTTCACTTTTGAACATCGGTGTTTGGGGAAAAAAAAAAGAGCTAAAACACCACTTGTTTCACTCACAGAGTAAAAACTTGGAATAATTTACCGATATCCACAATTCCCGAGACTCTTGATAAGAAGAAGAAGCTGCTTTTGTCACATGGACACTCAAGCACAGTGACATTCGTCCTCTGCATTTAACTCATCTGAAGCAGTGAACACACACACCCAGAGCAGTGGGCAGCTATACTACAGCAGTCGGGGGTTAGGTGGCTTGCTCAAGGGCACGTCAGCCCAACCCTCAGCCCAAGGCTGCTCCATGTTAACCTAACCACATGTCCTTGGACTGTAGGGAGCACCAGAGGAAACCCACGCAGACACGGGGAGAACATGCGAGCTCCATACAGAAAGGCTCCCCCGTCAGCCACTGGGCCCAAACCCAGAACCTTCTTGCTGTGAGACGACAGTGCTAACCACTACACCACCGTACCAGTTTAAATTTCAAGTCATTGCCACACGTATTTATATGTAGATATCTCATGGTATATTTCATTTTATATTACTGAATTATTCTAGTCCAATTGAATCAAATGTTACTTGATTATTAGCTCATCCAGCCAACAGGCGATGAACTTGTCCCATCATGTGTCGTCTGTTGTCCGTCCGGCGTCGTCCACATTTCACGAAAATCACTTCATCAATTCTTCACCGATTTTGATTCTTTCTGGCATGAAGGTAGGGGGACCTAGGGTGCATACAACTTCTACCCAGATTTGCTTCGTTACAATTATTAATGAAGTTACGGACTAATTAATCCTTAATTCAAAAGCAGTTCAACAAAAATCACTTCTTCTCGATCAATTCCTTGGCGTTTTGGATTCTTTCTGGTAAATAGGTCGGTATTCTTAGGGTGGATATTGCTTCTACATATAGCTTGTATATAGTGTATATAACTTGCAACACTTATTGCGCAACGTGGCCCACTTTAGATCGTTCCTTCTGGACTAGACGGAGCGGAGTGAGCTACACCGTCATTGATGGCCTCCTTTATAATTGTATAAATTATAAATCAGGTGATTTTATCCCGAATCTCTTGCCTTCTTTTGTTTAATTAAGAACAAGAAGGTTTGGACAGGGGAGGGTGGGTGATCTGGTATAGCATCATACATTACCTGTCAGTGGTCTTCTACATTTTGAGATTTGACATTTTCTTGGATTTAGTGTCCAACTTCAGGGAACCATCTTAAATGTCACGGGTCTAAAGCTATCTCCTGCCTTGTAGCGATGCTTCTGCAGACTCAAACCGTCAGTGTTTTGAGATCGAGGTGTAACTGTACTTTGTAACATGATATGAATCGCAATCCTGATTCTAAACCAAAATCATCGCGGTTTCAATGGCATCAAGACTCGTGCAGTCATCACACGCGTGAGAAAATAACCTACAGTCGGTTTACTGAGTCCAGTCAGGTTCAGCAGAACACGAAGAATTCATAGCAGGTTTAGGTCTGGAAGGAAAAAAAAAAAGCATGACTAAATCGATGTTATCGAGCTTTTTCACTGCGAGGTCTGTGTGCATTTCACCTTTTTGAAATTCAGGTCTCGACAATTGAAGCATTAAAAAAAAATCAGGAGCAGAGAAGAGAAACCATCATGGCTGGTAAAGTCAAGGAAATTCAAGAAATATATCGAGCACGCACACACACACACACAGCAAATAAGCCTGACCGCATAACTAATCATAAAAGTATCACAACACAACAAAAAGTTACAAACCTGTTTGTGTCCATTTGTCTGCCAGTCTCACAGTCCGCAAGTCTCAGTCTGTCTGCGTCTCACAGTCCGCCCGTCCCAGTCTGTCCACCAGTCTCTCACAGTCCGCCCGTCTCAGTCTGTCCACCAGTCTCTCACAGTCCGCCCGTCCCAGTCTGTCCACCAGTCTCTCACAGTCCGCCCGTCCCAGTCTGTCCACCAGTCTCTCACAGTCCGCCCGTCTCAGTCAGTCTGCCAGTCTCACAGTCCGCCCATCCGCCTGCCCATGTCCCATAGTCCTCCCATCTGTGTGTATCTAGCAGTCCTCCCGTCTCAGTCCACCTGCCTGTGTCTGCCTGTCCGCCTGCCTGTGTCTCACAGTCCACCCGTCCCGGTCTATCCACCGGTCTCTCACAGTCCACCCATCTCAGTCTGTCTGTCTCTCAGTCCACCCGTCTGCCCATTTCCCATAGTCCTCCAGTCTGTCTGTGTCTTGCAGTCCTCCCGTCTCAGTCTGCCTGTGTCTCAGTACGCCCATCCGCCTGCCCGGGTCTTACAGTTCACCCATCCCAGTCTGTCCGTTAGGGTGCATCAGTTGCCCTCACTTTCATAAAATCTGATGCCTTTTTGTTTGGGTGTTCCTTTTCACCAATAAAGACATCCTGTAAAATTTTTTGACCATATTCAAAAGCCTAATGGTGGCACCATGAGGTTAATTTTTTGCCAAAAAACGCTTATTTTATGTTTTCGCGTAAGGTTTAAATCACAATGTTGGACTCCATTTAACAGAGATCATGTTAAGAACCTTTGCGAGGGATTGAGAAGCATTAATGTGATTCATAATACATTTGTATTGTTTAAAAGTAGTTGAACAATGATTCAATGAAGAGCTAAAACTCAAACTGTGCTTGATAATATATTTAGAATATGTACTAAACATGTGTATCTAAGATATTTGGTATACTCTATAAGGTGCCATAATGTTTCATGAAAAGTGATCGAAATTTTGTCATAAAAGTCATAAAATAGCAGCTTTTTCCATAACTTTGAGCTCCTGGTGCCACCATTAAACTTTTGAATTTTGTCAAAATATTTCACCCAGTGTGTTTTCTTACCAAAAGGAACATAAAAACAAAAATGCATCATGATCAGAGGAACTTTTCATTTTTAGGGGGCAACTGATGCACCCTACTGTCCGTGTCTCACCATCCGCCTGCCTGTGTCTGACAGTCCTCCTGTCTCAAATTGCTTCTCACGGTCCTCCCTTCTCAGTCTGCCTGCGTCTCAGTCCGCCTGTCCATGTCTCACAGTCCTCCCATCCGTCTGCATCTCAGTCTGCCCATTCCTCACAGTGAATCTAATATACGAGGAGCTGTACGAAAGCCACTATATGGCGGCGCCGATTTCAGTTTCTGTAGCCCTCAGCCGCTCACGTAGCTAGGGTTACAGCGGGGGGCGGGTCCTCTGGTAACTGCAAGAGTTTGACTCTGCACTCACATCTGTATTGCAGCGTGCCCTGCCAGACGGCAGTAGGTAACATTTTTATGATGGTCTTTGGTACGACCCGACCACGATCTCCCAATCGAGAGGCGGACACGCTAACCACTAGGCCAACTCGCGGTCACAAGGAGCTGCACACAGAGGGGAAACTCACCTGTGTGATTGAAAACCCTGTGTACTGGAAGAGAAGTCCGGCGCAGTGCCGGTGCTGCAGTCTGTCTGCACTCGTTCTCTTTCTGCCAGACCTCACAGTAATTACTGTTTATCAAAACAACCACTCTTCTAGTGCCTCTAATTAATTAGGCTTTAGCTCAGTGTTGTATTGTATAAACACGACATGCTGACAGCTGATCTGCCTGTGAAAAGAAAACTTTACTCGCTCCAGTCAGATGGGAAAAGCGCTACCACACGTTCGCACAAGACTGTAATCTGAGATGCTTTCTAAACAGAGTCTTGTCAAGTGAATCTATTCAAATGCAAACGCCAACCGAACACATGCGTGTCTCCTGACAAAAGACCATCGATCAGACACCGGTGGGTTTTGATTCTCCGTGTGCCGACGCCAAACCCATGCAGAGCGCTTGACAATCGCTGGCGACAACAGAAACTTACAAAAAAAAAAAAGAGGAAGTATCCTGAGGGGGGCTTGTGGTGGGGTAAACAGACGCGAGAGCGAGTTGACATGGTTACGAACAATTTCCGCGACCACACAAACTCACAACTCCTTGTGAATCCGCGAGCTGCTGAAAACCGAACACAGCATTGTGAAACATTCTGAAGTATTATAGATACAAGACCATGCGAACATGAATATTTGTTCACCCGTATTTTTAACAAGCAGGTGACTCAATTTCAGTCGGAGATTAATGACCATCATTTTATGTGTTTTCTGCGCATTTGTGCTGCGTAAATCACATCAGCTACCCGACGTGCTCGGAGGCATTTCGTCATCCGGAGCTGATATAAGGATAGAGATATATCGCTGATAATTTCCTGTCTGTCGGAAGCAATCTTCCTTAAAGGTTGCAGTAAGAGCCCAGCGGTGTGCATTTCCATTTCGGTAACGGGGTTTATTTGTCTTATGTTATGATAAAGCTACGAGGAAGTCTGTATCAACTGCTGCAATTCACTTAGACAATGAACATGACTGTTTGCTTTCGAGAGCTGTCAAAGTCTTTTAAAACGTGGTTTTTTTAAAGGAATTGTATAAATATTTAGTATTCGAATGCGTTTGAATATTAATGAGACAGCTTGAACATCAGCATCAGCGCTACACATCCTACAGAGAGGGTTCTCTCTCGATCAGAATGATAACGAAACTATCGAACACTTCACATTTCCAAACAGGATAAACAATAAGTTGTCAGAAACATGTTAAAAAAAACAAATAACAAATAACATAACGTCATTTTTCGATTTGCAAACAGGAAGGAAACAAACCATTTAATTTAATTAAAATCTCAAAAGTGTCATAATTTATTGAAGCAACATTAAAGCAGAACGTCAAGGGTGTACGGTAGGAGATCATCTGGCCTGCCATCAAAACAACCATGATGACCAAAACAAACAGAACTGAAATGTGACGATGTGAGAGAGAGAGGACCAACCTCCACGGCAAACTGTTTACAACAGCATACCTGACAACCTTGAAAAAATTTTATGAGTACAATTTTACAATTTCATGAGTACCCCCCCCCCGTCAACCTCACCCCAACCCGAAAAGCACAACAAACATTAAATACATGTGCAAATGAAATGAAATTAAACCAGAGCCACTCTTTCAAAATAAATAACACATTAAATTAATACAGTATGTAAAAAAGGCACTTTCAACACAAAACATGGTCTGCACAAATTTCCCATGCAATAGGTTTAGACTTTTGCATTTTTTAACATGTTGGAAGTATATTGCATTATACAGTAAAAATATTGCATTACACAGTACACTGCAGCATTTTGTAGGATGCCTTTTTCATGTGCAAACTATTGCATTTGCATTCGAAATATTGCATTTACTGCAGTAATACTGTATAAAAAAGCATTTGATACTGCAGTACCACGCAGGTTTTTTCATAAGAGGGATGACCAATTTTCGGCTTCACATCATCTGCAAACATTCTAGGCTACCACCGACAGAAGTTACCGACTGCCCTTAAGATATACAGCACGCTACGTTTTGTTGAGCACATCAATAAAGTGGTACTTATCATAGTGATTCAATGAGAGCGCGAGAGGAATTGTAATCAGGTTTCGTTGGTTACCGCATCGAATATGCAACCTCGAGTGACGGCTTCGAAGTTAAATGAAGAACTAGCCTGTACTGTTGGTGCTGTAAATGCACAAAATAACGTCTAGGAAGCTCTTGAGTACACGTGAAACACAACCGTTTCTGTTACAAATATAAAAACGACGTCTCTAACCGACGTTTCAATCCCCGACTCGCTCTAGCCACCTGGCTGCACCGCTGCACTCAAGTCAGAGACGCGAAGGAGGAAGGGGAGGGGCTGAAGAGGGCAGAGCCACACGCTCTGGAAGAGGGGCGGGGGGATTGGGCAAAGCGTTCCATTCTGGCTTTGAGTTTTCTCACAGATCAGCGGTATCAACTTCAGCGAGAACTTGACTGAAATGCGAGTTCGGACGATATGCGTACTTTTTAATGTGAAAACGTACAGTCGTACAATGAGGTAAAAATTCGCAGCGGCTACGCAAGATGCGTACAGGTTGGCAGGTATGCAACAGGAACATCAACAAAGGACTAAATTTTGTTCCCCGAAGGAAGATCGATCCATCGACCAGAACATCGACCAGAACTGAATTTGCATGAAAAATGAGAGAGGAGATACAATTCTACTCAGAAGAGAATGTGTGAAGTTGAGCTGATTACTAATTTGTGAGTAAAAAAATGGCAATACAACGGCCGAGTGTTGTGCAGAAGGTTGAGTTCTTTCAAATAAAACAATCAGAACTGAAATCCATTGAGAACTGAAGGAGGCAGGAGACATGATTTAACTGAAAATAAAGTTGTTGTTTACAACAGGAAAGTCAACAAACAAATGACCTAGTTTTGTTCCTCAAGGGAAGATCGACCCAAAGCACTGATCAGAACCGGAATCGGATGAGAACTGCGAGAGAAGATACAATTCTAGTGAGAGGCCTGGAAATTTAGTTAATTTGGCCTAATTAGTAACTCATTGGCAAAAATTTTGATAAAACAAAGGCCAAGTTTTGTGCGGCATGATGTTCTTTCAAACAAAAAAATCAGGACGGAAATCGTAGCGAATTGACAGAGGAGATACGATTTAACTGAATTGTGGACAACGGACACCACGCCATGTCAACAGTAAACAATTCTTCAACTTGTATTCCAGGAAGAATGTCCTCGATCAGAAATGTGCTTCGTATTTCTTTGTAAAAATCCATCCTGGAAATTTTTGCGTAGAAATACCTAACAAAATATAATTTGACATTTCCTACATTATCACTTCCTATATTACCCACAATGCTGTTCGCCTACCTGTTGATATCGGTGCAATGGAATTTAGCCCTTGCTTCGTCTCTACCGAAAGAGAGTGATGCAGCGGCACTTATGCTCGAGTCTGTCCGGCTCTCATTACCTCATTTATACACTCTAATCAAACTGGATCAGCTTCGAAAGTTTCAGGTTTCATGTTCACATTGCTGTCAACATCATCGTGCTCGTCCTCTCATACACTGCGAACTCAACCCTGTCGATCACTTTTGGAGCCGGGCTTGTTTGGAAAAGAGGCGGAGGCAAAAACCCAAAGTGTACGCAACGTCGCCATCTTGATGTGAAAAAGGCAGAACGTCCTCGTTTGGAAAATTTTTAAAATATAGATGCAAGACCGTGCATTCTGAGTGATCCACAATAATAATCTTGAAGCAGATCTTCTTCGGGTTGCCAGTTCCTTTTTGAAGCCCCTCTGGAATTTTTAAGATAGTCTCATCCTTCACAATAATTATTGAATATTTAATAATTTAAGATGTATATTACAACCCCAATTCCAAAAAAGTTGGGACAAAGTACAAATTGTAAATAAAAACGGAATGCAATGATGTGGAAGTTTCAAAATTCCATATTTTATTCAGAATAGAACATAGATGACGTATCAAATGTTAAAACTGAGAAAATGTATCATTTAAAGAGAAAAAATAGGTGATTTCAAATTTCATGACAACACCACATCTCAAAAAAGTTGGGACAAGGCCATGTTTCCCACTGTGAGACATCCCCTTTTCTCTTTACAACAGTCTGTAAACGTCTGGGGACTGAGGAGACAAGTTGCTCAAGTTTAGGGATAGGAATGTTAACCCGTTCTTGTCTAATGTAGGATTCTAGTTGCTCAACTGTCTTAGGTCTTTTTTGTCGTATCTTCCGTTTTATGATGCGCCAAATGTTTTCTATGGGTGAAAGATCTGGACTGCAGGCTGGCCAGTTCAGTACCCGGACCCTTCTTCTACGCAGCCATGATGCTGTAATTGATGCAGTATGTGATTTGGCATTGTCATGTTGGAAAATGCAAGGTCTTCCCTGAAAGAGACGTCGTCTGGATGGGAGCATATGTTGCTCTAGAACCTGGATATACCTTTCAGCATTGATGGTGTCTTTCCAGATGTGTAAGCTGCCCATGCCACATGCACTAATGCAACCCCATACCATCAGAGATGCAGGCTTCTGAACTGAGCGCTGATAACAACTTGGGTCGTCCTTCTCCTCTTTAGTCCGAATGACACGGCGTCCCTGATTTCCATAAAGAACTTCACATTTTGATTCGTCTGACCACAGAACAGTTTTCCACTTTGCCACAGTCCATTTTAAATGAGCCTTGGCCCAGAGAAGACGTCTGCGCTTCTGGATCATGTTTAGATACGGCTTCTTCTTTGAACTATAGAGTTTTAGCTAGCAACAGCGGATGGCACGGTGAATTGTGTTCACAGATAATGTTCTCTGGAAATATTCCTGAGCCCATTTTGTGATTTCCAATACAGAAGCATGCCTGTATGTGATGCAGTGCCGTCTAAGGGCCTGAAGATCACGGGCACCCAGTATGGTTTTCCAGCCTTGACCCTTACGCACAGAGATTCTTCCAGATTCTCTGAATCTTTTGATGATATTATGCACTGTAGATGATGATATGTTCAAACTCTTTGCAATTTTACACTGTCGAACTCCTTTCTGATATTGCTCCACTATTTGTCGGCGCAGAATTAGGGGGATTGGTGATCCTCTTCCCATCTTTACTTCTGAGAGCCGCTGCCACTCCAAGATGCTCTTTTTATACCCAGTCATGTTAATGACCTATTGCCAATTGACCTAATGAGTTGCAATTTGGTCCTCCAGCTGTTCCTTTTTTGTACCTTTAACTTTTCCAGCCTCTTATTGCCCCGTCCCAACTTTTTTGAGATGTGTTGCTGTCATGAAATTTCAAATGAGCCAATATTTGGCATGAAATTTCAAAATGTCTCACTTTCGACATTTGATATGTTGTCTATGTTCTATTGTGAATACAATATCAGTTTTTGAGATTTGTAAATTATTGCATTCCATGTTTATTTACAATTTGTACTTTGTCCCAACTTTTTCGGAATTGGGGTTGTAAAAGTCGACCCAATGATTGACCTTGAAAATAGATCAAACTGGCATGAAATCGTCAACTTTCATTGTCATTAATTTTATACAGTTTGATGCGGTTCTCTAATCAGTCGATCCCTTGATGCATAAAATCACACAGAGACAAATCAAGAGCTTCAGCTAACTAACGTTCACAATGTTTAAAGTGCATATTCTGGACCAATTTTGTTTTTTTGTTTTTATATGAAAGTATGTCCCTTTACACACTCATCCAGAAGGGCAATTTTGCACAAGGCCATCTGTCTACAGCAGAAAAAAATAAAATAACAAAACGCATCTGGAAAAATCCCAAGGGAGTCTGGAGCCAGATTCGTGACGTTACCTGCGGAAGGCTGCGAGAGCTTTGCACGGTTTCAGTGCACAGCCTGTGTAGACCAAGCGCTCCCATTTCTTTCTCATTGTCCGGTCTTTTGGAAAACGATGAGTACTAATCCCATCAAGATTGGTGCTGCTACACCCTCCTACGATACATCTGTTAACCATTTTAATAATTACGCGATAACGTTGAAGAAATTTGCAAAAAAACACCAGGTCGTTTTCTCATAAACAAACCAGCGTTGACGTAGGATTCAGAAGGAGGCGTCCCGCATACGACGTCACGAAAATCAATGTCTGCCGGGAAATCCAAATGCCAAGTTTTTTCAGAGGTGGACTAATTCGCCTCAAATGGCTTGATTTCAACTGAATTTTTCTGGTATTGCGCAAGGTAAAAAAAAAATTGCACAAAATGCAAAATGTTACAGATATTTGACCAAAGTTTAATATAAAATAGGAGAATTACATTGATCTTGCTCCTGAATTTACCCGTGATATGCACTTTAAACATCAGAATAGGGGAAAAAAATAAAAACTTATCTCACAGAGAAGTGTGACTTTCGTTCACTGTGGCGTGGGTGTTGGTTTGAGCCAGATGAGTATTTTTGGTTTGAGTATTTCAGAAACTGCTGATCTCCTCCTGGGGTTTTCACACACAAAGAACAGTCTCTAGAGTTTCACACAGAATGGTGTGGAAAACAAAAAACAATCATTGAGTGAGTGAGTGAGTGAGTGAGTGAGTGAGTTTTGTGGGTGGAAAGTAAACAAACGCCTTGATGATAAGAGAGGGTCCGAGATCAGAAAATGGACAGATTGGTTTGAGATTTTTTTTTTTTTTGCCAGGAAAGATATAATAACTCATATAATCACTCTTTACAACCAGGGTGAGCAGAACAGCATCTCAGCAGAACAACACATTGGGTTCCAGCCCTGTAGCCAAGAACAGGGATCTTAGTGAATTTAATGTGTTTCAGGATGCCTTACTTTTATTGCTGTACTCCTTAATTGAGAGTAATTTTAGATCATGACCTATTTGTGCTCGCATGAGGATGTGTTTTTGATGGAGACTATAAAGCACATTAAGTGTATGACACTCTGGATAAAGATGTCTGCCAAACGCTGTAAATGTCAACGTGCTCTCTTATTGCTGTGTTACCCCACCCCTCCACCACCCTACATATAACACTGGAATGTTAAGTTCGGAAAACCTTCAGTCGTTTCAGATCCTCAAGAAAGCATCTGAAGCTCAACACGGTGGAGGGGAGACCCTGACGTGAATAAACGCATGCAGTTTAAAGTCATGTTATGATCGATATCCCCCATGTCTCTACATGTTCTGACGGAATAAAGAGCCGTGTGGGGAGTGATATTCCAGAGCCGTGTGTGTGAACGTGGCCCGTGCGCTCGTGTCTTGGCATGGAGAAATAAAACGACTACTCCATGGAGATAATCCTGAAATAATAACGTGGTGTGTGTGTGGGTTTTTTTTTAATACGTTTCTTCTTCTTCTTCCTTGACCACCCATCCACACATATCTCTCTCTCTCCCTCTCGCTCTACCTCGATATTTTACGTCGTTTTCAAAGTCGATAAAAAATGTGAAACACTTGTCCTTTCAAATGTGTAGAAAAGGATTGTGGCTCAGATCTTTACTGCATAATGAGGTTCTTCGAAGCAGCAACGAGCCTGAAAGGGCGCTGCTCTTTAAAAAAATGCTGCATTTGGCTATTTCTGAAGTGAAATGAAGAACTTTCAGGATTAAAAAAAGTTGAGAACTTTTCAGAGTGACGTCAACCGATGACGAGTGATGAGGAGAAGAGAAAGCTTCGTCTGTTTGCTCAAAGATAAAGCTCTAGTTTTTTTTTTTTAAGCTCAGAAACCTAACTGACGAGATTAAAAAGTGGCATCCAGTGTAATTTTATCAGGTACAGTGAGGTAGAACTGTCACTCGTGTTAATAGTGGACAACAGGAAACACACTTCAGGCCCAGTCCCACAATACCAATAACTAGAACTATAAGGATAACTATAAATAAATCCGTCCCCTGCAGTTTATGTGGTCGGTGCTCACACCAGACCGATAACGAGCCCTGTAGCCCAGGCCTGAGTTTATCCGTATCGCTGAGATTGCTTCTGGAGCCATTTTTTTCCAGACCTGGACCTGATCTGATAAAACATCTGACCAATCAGGTCATTGTTTACATGTAACATCATCTGAGTACGTGCTATTTTGACCCGGGTATCTTTGTACATCCTACTGCGTCATGTAGTCACGTAATACGGATTCACGGAAAATAAAAACATAATATAACGCACGGATATTCTATTCACAGATATACGATTATTTTCCATGAAATATCAATAGTAAATTCATAAAGTAAGCATGTAAATGCAGGTAAGATATTTTAATTGTGAACTTTGGCAGTCCAAACATTTAACTGTTTTAGACGACTTAATGTTTTATCCGTGATGCATCATCCGTATGAAATCGGTAACCAATCTGTAATATACTGAAACGTCCGTGACCGATCCGTAAATTATTAGCATCCGGATTAAAATCCGTCACCACTTCGTATTTTGTATCCTTTTTTATTATATTTCTGTAATCCGTGACCTATCCGTATTATATCAACCACCGGAGTGTGTGCATGGGTTGTTTTGGAGTCTGAGCTGTACAGTACGACCCTTAAAAAGGTTGTAGTCCACTGAAAAGTCTACAATTATCACTAATTGTATTTTAAGTTGTAACTTTATACACCTAAGGATTGGTGCGCTCACAGAAGAATCATAACCGTAATAAAACATCATGCAAAATATTTAATCACCGTTGTAACTCCATTTTCCGCAAACCCAATACGATCGTGTGTTTTTATCTAAACGGAAAGCCTCAGGGTCGAGGTCACGACCTCACCAAAAGTAGGAACTTAAAATCACTACGCCGTATAAAAATTTAGTTATAAATCTGCGATTTTGTTTTTTAAAACGAAAGCTGAAAGTTAGGTATAGAATATGTTTCTTACAGAATATGTTACGATGGTAGCTGGTCTTGTATGAATTTCTGAGCTATAAAATGAGTTGTGGTCTATTTTTTACCGTAGCGTGTTATTTGTGTGCGGGGAAGGACACACGTTAACAATGTGCATGTGTAGAATGGAATTTTCCACTCCAACAGTTAGAAGTTGATCGTGCTTCCATTTGCGGTCTTTCTGTTACACGGGTGATCTGTTCGGACGTTATCGCTGAAAAGGTGAGTTTTTACAGTTTTATTTTGTTTTAGTCTTGCAGTATAAGGCAATAGAACCTTTCTTTTTCATCTTACTTTCATATTTCATAGTGTTTGCGTATTTTTGGCCAATATTTTGCAACCATGGTCAATTTAGATCGAACTTTTGATCGAATCTACGGCCAGTCATTTTGCCCCGCCCCCGCCTCGCGCTCCGTCCGGTGCGGTAGTGATGTCCCGTTGCTCGCGCGCCGCAGCAGAGACCCGCGCGACCTTCAGCCAGTACAGTCGCTGTTCTTTTACCACCGCCGTTATTCTCATCTTTCCGGTGTGTTGATTTTTCCATTGTGTCCTATTTCGCCGTATCAAATACCCAAACTGTATCATATTATTCATATTTAAGTGAATAATCAATTCAGTCATCATAACTTGGAGTTTTTAACCCAAGCAATCAAAAA
Organism: Neoarius graeffei; assembly: GCF_027579695.1. Classification (NCBI taxonomy): domain Eukaryota; kingdom Metazoa; phylum Chordata; class Actinopteri; order Siluriformes; family Ariidae; genus Neoarius; species Neoarius graeffei. The sequence continues at coordinate 93,725,623 of NC_083575.1, read as the reverse complement.
GAGGAAATTTATTCAATATTTTCACTCATCTGTGAAGGAGGAGCTTTAATTCTTCATGATGGAGTTATTTTATATGGAAATCAATTTTACAAAAGCATTTGAATTGTAATCAAAAAAATTTTCCACAGTGGAGGCCGGATAAAGCAAGATGCTATCTTTATTCTTATTAAACATGACAAAAGAAACATTGAGTGTTAGGTAAATGCAAAAAAAAAGGTAAAATTAGAAATTTTATTTTTTGACCATAATGTCCCAAATGAGAGACCAGTTTCTGAGACGGACCCGTATACAAGATGTTCTCGATGAAAAAAAAATTAAGTGGACTTTAGCTTAAAAAAAAAAAAAACATGTTAAAGTTGTAACATCAGCCATTTGGGTCGTTTCCCTGGGCGTGGCCGTACTGGGTTAGTCAGATACGTTTGATGGCTGTATCAGGAAATGAAAACGAGGGTGGAGCTGCGTGACATAAAATTCCGCACGTCTTCTTTATTCCGTCCTGGATCCGAGACGTTTGTCTGAGTGGCTTCATCAAGTAAAGCAAGAAAACTTTACTCCTGGAAAAAGCAGCAAATTGTGCAGAAAGCATTTTACAGAAGATTGTAGATTTGTGGAGGACTTGTCCGAAAAAAAAAAAAAAATCACTGGGAAGAAGCGAGACATGAAGCAGAAATGCAAACTGAAGCCAGGTGTGATCCAGACTTTGTTTCACCGCAAAACACCGACAGCACACCGTGTCACGCATCAAACAGATGGAAGATAAGCAGGTAAATATTTTATTAAATAAAACAGGCAATAAACTTGCCACTACTTTATTTTGATTTCTTTTCTAATCCTGCATTGCCATAATTTTTGTGGAGAAATGCAAACAAATTGACTGAGCCCATAATACACTCGACCAGAATATTATACCGTAGTCTAATATCGCATGCACTTGTACACCGCCGCTGTGCTCGCGGAAAATGACATCACGCATGATGGAGTTATGGCAGTGTGGCAGCGGAGGCATGGTCAAGTGTCAGTCTGTGAATGGAGGGCGGAGTCAAGGAAGGTAAGTGGTGGAATCACTGCACCTGATGGGAATTAACCTGTGTTTGTGTGTCTTCGCCAGTGACCGCGCCCTATAAGAGAGGGAGAGCAGAGGAAGGGAGCTCTCCCCCAACCAGGACACTGGTGTGCGTGCGTAGGTGCCTGGGAGAGTGAATGGTTGCAAAGCTGAAAAGCTAAAAATAAAGTGGTTTTTGAGAACTCAGTTCTGGCCTGCCATGCTTCTGTGCTCCACCCACCTGGTCTGATTCTACAGGCAGCCTCCTCGACAAAAACTAATCCCGTCTATATTTATCACTTTAGTGGTTATATCGTTAAGAACACAACATGCAGCGCTTTTTTTTAATAAAATAAAGGACCGACAAAGACTGCCTTTTAGCTCAATTTATTTATTTGCAATATATTTTCTTTAATATCGTGCACAGAAATTAATCTGACAAATAAAAGCAATTCCACCATCCGCCAGCAGGTGGTGATATTTGGAACAAGTAGCTATGAGCATCTTGCAACCAAGACATGGTGTGTCCTGATTTGTCAATAAAATATGTGAACGCAAACTTCAGGCTAACCACCGTATGTTGTGTTCAAGGAGAAAAAAAAATTAACAAGCTAGCCTGTGTGACGGAATCAAAACAGAAGCACAGAAACAAATTTCTTTATTACGGTTGTAATAAAAAGCGGTCACCTGGTAGATTATGCAATTTGTTTTTTGTCCTGCATTGGTTTATGGTGTATAAATTATTTTTTTAGAAATAAGTTTATCATACCGTAAGCTTTTGGATGTGATGATGTTTATGCTGCTTGCCCTCTTGTGGATTGAAAAGGAATAGCACTTCAAGTATTTGATATTTGAATTAATTTAATGAAATAAAAAATCAACTCAACTCCATACAGTTTACTTTTCTTTGCCTACATTCTACACTTTTTTCCTTCTCTCTCTCTCTCTCTCTCTCTCTCTCTCATTTCTCTCCTCACTTTAAAATCAATAAAACTTCTCTTCAACAAGTATAACAGTTTTTCTTTGCCCCTACCGAATAATAAACGCCAGATTAGCTGAAGTACTGCTTGCTTCCATTTCACATTCATCTCCACCAACATGGACTATAGCAACGCAGCCTTCCTGTTAACTTCACAGCCAGTCGAAGAGCAAAATGTTCTGTGAGAATAATCAGCAATGACAAATAACTACCGAAGGACACCGTCCTCCATGTGGGTCTCTTCACAATCTGGTAATTGTTGTTAATACGCACGACAAAGACGCAAAGCTGGAGCTGAATAACAATTCCTGGGCTTCACAACAATAAAGTTAAACCAAGAGCACGGTAAAGCGTTGCGTTTTCAATATTGCTGCACGCTATTAAGACATGAAAATAAACGAGTTCCGTTAACATTAAATGAGCTAATTAATGAGAATTATTTCATGCTAATGAGCCAATTAAACATAATTAGTGCTTGTTATAAACGGTTAGCGTTCCAGATTGTGTACGGATTCCACGCACGCCAAGTCTTCAGTCTAGTCACCGTCCTTGCCTTGTGGTATTTTAAAAATCAGTCAGTGATGCTTCGGAGGCGTTTTTCTGAAGTTAAAGCCTGAAAATGATCAATCAATAAAGCCCTGCATAGCACAAGATGGAAATCGCGTCCCTCTCTCGCTCTCTGAATGAGAGCGTCTCAGATTTTCAATTTGGAACTTCAATTATGTTCCAACATACAGGCTGATACGCGCTTTCATCTCCGACGGTATAGAGGCGAGTCATCCTGCGTTTATCCTCCATTTGTCCTTTCTCGCTTATTTCTTTCCCATAACCATGCGTGTGTGTTTGTGAAAGATATAAAATGTATGCATTACATATTATTAAAATACTCTGTTTCATACTCAGTGATTCAGATTTGCGTCGGTCCTCGGACATAGTCAGAGATGATTTAGATTTGTCCAAAAAAACAAAAACAACAAAACACCTTAATTATGACAAATGTCCAAAATGGAAAAATAAATCCTACAAATTGGAGTGCTGCGTTATTATTTTATGTTATTGAAGGGTAAACTTTACCCAGACACTGATTAAAATGCAGATGAAAGCTGTAGCTTTCGCACTGAAAAGCCACTACGGCGGACATCTTAGATATCTGAGACACTCTTCACAGTTCTGTCGATACCTCCGATTGGTCAAGCAAAAAGCCAATAGAAGGGCACGTTATAAAACGGGAGCCATCTTGAATTTCTGCCCAGCTCTGATTCACCAAGGAAAGCCAATAAGAATGTGTGTTATAATTATATATTACATTAGAGGCACTAAGCAGACGCTCTTTTCCAGAGTGATGTACGACGTACCCAGAGGGGAGCAGATGGGAGTTCGGTGCCTTGCTCAAGGGCAGTTTGGCCATTCCTGCTGGTCCAGGGAATCGAACTGGCAATCTTTTGGTCCCAAAGCTGCTTCTCTAACCATCAGGTCATGGCTTCCCCCATGGAAAGGTGCCATCTTGGGTTTCCTCATGATTTTTATTTCCCCGTCTGTTTCTTGTGTGATGCTATGGCTGAAAAATGGGCACCAGCACCAAAACAGCAATCGGGAGTGAAATTTTTCAAAAAGAGAAGCAAAGAAAATTGAGAAGAGAAAGAGACGAATGATACCCAGGGGGGAAAAAAAAAAAATTCCCCAACTCAGATAATTCCAACAGAGATGGCAAAAAGCTTATCCATGGCTAGTCAATGAAGACAACACCGTGAAGTGCACTTTATGGAAGTATATTTTAATTTTGCTCAATTTAATATAGTTAGTCTGTTCGGTCCACTGATCTCTGCTGATCTCTCGTCAAAAATTGAGAGATTATTTAAATATTGTCTGGCTTTTTTTCGTGGTCTATCAGATATATTCCATTCAGCTAGCTAGCTGAACAAGTCGAAGACAAGTAGCTGAATGGAATATATCTGATAGACCACAAAAAAAAGCCAGACATTATTATTATTATTATTATACATACAGTGTAGTGGTTAGTGCTGTCACCTCACAGCAAGAAGGTCCGGGTTCGAGCCCCAGGGCCGGCGAGGGCATTTCTGTGTGGAGTTTGCATGTTCTCCCCGTGTCCGCGTGGGTTTCCTCCGGGTGCTCCGGTTTCCCCCACAGTCCAAAGACATGCAGGTTAGGTTAACTGGTGACTCTAAATTGAGCGTAGGTGTGAATGTGAGTGTGAATGGTTGTCTGTGTCTATGTGTCAGCCCTGTGATGACCTGGCGACTTGTCCAGGGTGTACCCCGCCTTTCGCCCGTAGTCAGCTAGGATAGGCTCCAGCTCGCCCGTGACCCTGTCGAACAGGATAAAGAGACTACAGATAACGGATGGATGGATTATACACTACCGTTCAAAAGTTTGGGGTCACTTTGAAATGTCCTTATTTTTGAAAGAAAAGCACTGTTCTTTTCAATGAAGATCACTTTAAACTAATCAGAAATCCACTCTATACATTGCTAATGTGGTAAATGACTATTCTAGCTGCAAATGTCTGGTTTTTGGTGCAATATCTCCATAGGTGTATAGAGGCCCATTTCCAGCAACTCTCACTCCAGTGTTCTAATGGTACAATGTGTTTGCTCATTGCCTCAGAAGGCTAATGGATGATTAGAAAACCCTTGTACAATCATGTTAGCACAGCTGAAAACAGTTGAGCTCTTTAGAGAAGCTATAAAACTGACCTTCCTTTGAGCAATTTCAAACTTCTGTGCTAACCCTGTTACATAGATTTTTGACAATAAAGTACACTTGAACTTGAACTTGAGCAGATTGAGTTTCTGGAGCATCACATTTGTGGGGTCGATTAAATGCTCAAAATGGCCAGAAAAATGTCTCGACTATATTTTCGATTCATTTTACAACTTATGGTGGTAAATTAAAGTGTGACTTTTCATGGAAAACACAAAATTGTCTGGGTGACCCCAAACTTTTGAACAGTAGTGTACATACACATTCGATGGAACAATTATAGATTTTACAAAAAGTTAAGAACAGGGCAGTAACTTACCAATATTGAATGCTGATTCTGATCGAATGTAATTTAATGTTCTGTCAATCCAGTGTACATGTACAAAGTTCTAACAATAAAAATGGTACAAATCCAAAAAGCCTGAACAACCACCCAAATTGTATACAAGCTATATCCAGATAGACAATTCAAGTTCATAGTTACTTTTGGTCGTAGTTTATTGTTCCATTGCAGTCGTTCAGAACAAAAGCGCTTTGCTGAGTGAAATCCACGAGTGAAGTCCTCTTGTAAAATCCTCTGTAACTTTTCCTCACCTCCAAGTAGAACTTTGACAATATTTCCACTATTGCTCTCTTTTCCAGTTTTTCAATGTCCGTTGGTCTGTTTTTCTCTTGTAAATATGCGTGAAGAATATCCAGGAAAGTTTTGGTAGCCTTTCAGGAGTTCAGCATGTCTATCTCTTTCAGAATTCTCTCTAAATCTTCCACTGTTAATGAATCAAACCTCGCACCCATGTTTGTGTAAAAAACGGTCACTCGCTAGCGCGGAAGTTTTACATCTCCGATGTCTCTTTTCCAGTTTTTCGATTTCTGTTGGTATGTTTTTCTCTTGTATATGCGTGAAGAATATATAATGAAGTTTTGGTAGCCTTTCCGGCATTCAGCACGTCTTTAGTTTCAGTTTATTTATTTAGTGCTTAAACTGAGCACTGAATTCACCCCGTCTTCTCTCTCTCCTGGCCGACAAAGAAACGATTGTGCACATGCGCAACAGAAAAATTGTGTCATTGGATCTTCGCTTGAGCTCCATCATGTGATGTGTTGTCTTGACAACATGCAATATTATAACAATATTGCACGCTCATTCTCCATTGGGGAGAGTGGCGTAATACATGCAGGGTAAGCAACATGATAACAATATTGCATGCCATCAATAAACCCACAAGAAGGGAATAGAACACATGGTTTTATTCCATCAAAAAAAGTGTCCTGTATGGATAATAATAGTAATTTTTTTTTTCGCGGTCCGGTTTCCATCAAATCCTGCGCTCTGATTGGCTGGCGAGCGGGTCTGTATCCTATGATACGGACCCCAGTTACGGACCCCGGTTATGGACCTCTGGCGACTTGCTCGTTCACAGCAACAACAAACATAGTAGCATTTTTTGTCAACATTTATCTTTTTTTTATAAGATTTATTGATAAGATTATCAAAAATCTTATAAATTTTTGCCAGCATTTCTCAGGAGAATAGCATTAATTTTACAGCATGGATAGCGATAACGACAGTGTTCACAGCGAAAGTGAGTTTTACTACCCTGAGGAAGGAGAAATAAAAGAAAACATTTCAGGAGAAAGCTAAAAACCTGTAACTGTTGCTAACGCCGAGCAAAAACACGGCTGAATCCTGAATGACTCCTATTTGTATAAATAGGGGACTACATAGGTGGCAAAATGTAGGTTTTTTTTTTTCCTGCCATGGAAGTGCACTTGTATACCGAGGAGGAAGCCATTTGCATTACAGCCGTGAATGGGGATTCAAAATGGCGGCTCGGCTCGGTTTTCCCTTTCGGGCGCTCTCGTTTTCTGTTAGAATTTGGTAGAGAAAAAAATAAATATATTATTTACCAGCTTAAGGTCGGTCCGTATGGTGAAATACCGTGACCTCGGCCTTGAATACTGACCTCGGCCCAGAGGGCCTCGCTCAGTACTTTCAAGACCTCGGTCACGGTATTTCACCATACGGACCTCCCAGCTGGGAAATAACATATGTATGTAGTATCTGGCATCAAGCTTTGTTGATGTGAAGACCAATTTGTGTTGAAAAATAGATGAATTTGCAGAATTTTGCTGATATTTACCGGGAAACAGCGGTAGGAGATTGATTGTCCAAAATTAGCTGCAAAATGTCCTAAGCAAATTTCCATGTGTCAAAATCACTGCATACTTTATACCTATTATACAACAGCATTCGATATCGGTTCTATTATCACTGATTCATTTCTGCCAGGGGAAAAAAAAATTAAAATCCAAGACTACAGTAAGCATAGGGAGAGCGAAACCGGACAGTTGACCATCACCTGGTGTTTTTCCAATCTTTTCTATGAGCCTGCACCCACTGTAGGTGACCGGAGTGAAACCTGCCTGAAAGTCTGGTGTGTTGTGTGTTTTGAGATGCTTTTCTGCTCAGCACAGTTGTACAGAGTGATTACTACTTGAGTGATCACAGCATCCACGTCCAGGTGTTTCCACTTGCAGGAGAACAGCTGTTGCTGGGTGTGTTTTTGTTACTATCTATTGTTTTTCTGCTTAATCTCTCGAGACGGTCAAGGCTCGACATTAGCGGTAATCCGACTGTCTGGGACAACTAAAATGTTTGGTCCAGACAAGTCAAATCCGACAGAACGAGTTGAATTTGTGTCGAAAATCAAAATTTTTAAAGTAATTATACAAGAGTTACATCAATAAAGTTCCAACAAAACTAGTTCAATCCCCTCAGTGATCTGGCCGTGGTACTGTTTACGAAACTCCGGGCAGGTGCGTGTGTAAAAATAACCACGGCGTAATTCTAATTACAGATTATTAGACATTCATCGAAATCGGAGAAATGGTGATCAAACACCTCAATAAAATAAATATCTGTGGTGAATCTTCATTTAATTTCATTTCATTCCAAACCAACACCTTCCCCATCCGCAAAAGAATATAGGCTCCTGTATGATATAAATGAAAATGATCCTGGTGTTGTCGATATTATGTTCAAGAGACACAGCAGTGACAGCTAAGCCACAATAAATCACAACCCTTTCTGTCATCTTTTCTTCAAATTTACATCTTAGAAAAGAGAAAACTGCTACAACAGGAATGTTTCTCAGCATGTTTTCCCTCAGGTGGCCCTCAACTCCTGAGTCTCACACAGCAGTCTTGACCGTAAACACACACACACACACACACACACACACACAGCTGTTTTGCACTTAGTACCGAGAGTGCTCGATGTGGTTATATAACCGCTTGTGTGACAACAGCTGCTGTTCCTGAGGAGATCTGAAAATCAGAGTTAAAGAAAAAAAGAAACACACACACACACAAATTTACTATTACACAAATAAATCGAGATTAAGGTTATGCTGCGCAATAACGAGCTGTAAAATAATGGGATGAGATGGCCTTGAGGGCACTTTCGGTTCTGTTTGCGTTTCTTTGTAGTGTTTATGTTATATTTATCTTTCAGCATTCATTTCTGCATGGAGCATGGCAGTTCAATCCTTAAACCACCTTTATACTTCATCTCATCTCATCTCCAGCCACTTTATACTTTAACAAGGAATAAAAAAGCAGCAGCATCACGCAACCGCTTGGATATTACGGTCACGATATCAAATGCTGTATCTTGTGGCAAAATTGTGGTGACGATTTTGTCCTGATTTCAACAAATTGAACAAAAGCTCAGTTAGAAAACTTCAAACATTAGAATGGGAAAAAACTGTGATATCAAAGTGTGGCATGGGTGTTGGTTTGAGCCAGATGGAGCATGAAGGTTTGAGCTTTTCAGAAACTGCTGATCTCCTCCTGGGGTTTTCACTCACACACACACACACACACACACACACACACACACACACACACACCAGTCTCTAGAGTTTACACAGAATGGTGCGGAAAACAGAAAACAAACACTGAGTGAGTGAGTGAGTGAGTGAGTGAGTGAGTGAGTGAGTGAGTGAGTGAGTGAGTGTTCTGTGGGTGGAAACAAACGCCTTGTTGATAAGAGAGGGTCAGAGATCAGAACATGGACAGATTAGTTCAGGAAGGATATAGTCACTCATTTCATCACTCTTTACAACCATGGTGAGCAGAAAAGCATCTCAGCAGAAAAACAGCAGCAGAACAACACATTGGGTTCCACTGAGGAAGGCTCAACAGCGACTGTACTTTCTGAGGAGGCTGAGGAAGTTTGGTATGTCGCCCAAGATCCTCAGCAACTTCTACAACTGCGTGATTGAGAGCATCCTGACCAACTGCATCACTGTGTGGTACGGCAGTGCTACAGCTATGGACCGCAAATGCCTGCAGAGGGTGGTGAAGACTGCGGAGAGGACCACCAAAACTCCACTGCCCTCTCTGCAGAGCACTGACCACCGCAGAGTCCACAGGAGAGCTGCCTCCATCCTCAAAGACCCCACCCACCCCCAGCACGGACTGTTCACACTTTCACCCTCAGGCCGGAGGGACAGAAGTGTGAAATGTAAGACTGTCAGACTAGAGAACTCGTTCTTTCCCACCGCCATCAGACTCCTGAACAGCTGACAGGAGTCTATAACCATGGACTACCTCATCTCTGTTTGCACATATTTGCACATTACTGCCCTTTTTTTGCTGCTACGTCCGATCATTGCCTTATTTTTGTATTATACTGCCAATTTTGCACTACCTTTAGTTTGTGCTATACTGTTTTTTTTTTTTTGTTTTTTTTTGCACTACATTGCCTTTACTTTGTATTATTTCTTCCGCCTATTTATTTATTTGTATTTGGCATTCATGGTGGACAGCTAACTAAGAATTTCATTGTGCAAGAGGACACGTCCTTACTGTGCATATGACAATAAACACTTTGAACTCCTGCAGCCAAGAACAGGGATCTAAGGATCAAGAACAAGTTCCTATTAAAGTGGCCGCCGAGTGTATATACCAGTCTAATCGTATTTTTGTTATTCAAGTGATTGTTTACGGACTTGAGTAGCCTCGTAATTGTAACAGTCCACGCTCTTTTTGACACGTGATCACCAATGGTCATGGTGAAAATAACGAGTGTGTCAGTGTCCTTAGTGTACTTTAATAAGTATACTACTAAGTCGGCAGAATTATACGAGGAGCTCAAGTAAAACAAACAAATAACTACAATTTAAAAAATACAACCCCAATTCTAAAAAAGTTGGGACACAGTGTAAAACCTAAATAAAAACAGAATGAGAAGATTTGCAAATCATGGAAACCCTACATTTCATTGAAAATAGTACAAAGACAACATATCACATGTTGGAACTGAGAAATTGTATTGTTTTTCGAAAAATTTCTGCTCATTCTGAATTTGATGCCAGCAACATGTTTCAGAAAAGTTGGGACAGGGGCAACAAAAGACTGAAAAAGTTGTGTAATGCTAAAAACCTAATTTGATTAATTGTCAGCAGGTCAGTAAGATGATTGTGTATAAAAAGAGCATCCCAGAGGGGCAGAGTCTCTCAGAAGTAAAGATGGGGCGGGGTTCACCGCTCTGTGAAAGACTGCGAGGGCAAACAGTGCAACAATTTAAGAATAACGTTCCTCAATCTAAAACTGCAAAGAATTTGTGGATCACATCATCTATGGTCCATAATATCATTAAAAGATTCAGAGAATCTGGAGAAATCTCTGTATGCGAGAGACAAGGCTGAAAACTGACATTGGATGCCTGTGATCTTCAGGCCCTCAGGAGACACTGCATTAAAAGCAGACACGTGTCTGTAGTGAAAATCACTGTATGGGCTCAGGAACACTTCAGAAAACCATCATCTGTGAAAAAACACTTCATTACTGCATCCACAAATGCAAGTTAAAACCAGATATAAACAATATCCAGAAACACCGCCCCCTTCTCTGGACCCGAGCTCTTTTACGATGGACTGAGGTGAAGTGGAAAACTGTCTAATGAATCAAAAGTAGAAATTGTTTTTAGAAATCATGGACCCCACGTCCTCCAGGCTAAAGAGGAGAGGGACCATCCGGTTTGTTATCAGTGCACAGCTCAAAAGCATTCAGCGTCTGTGATGGTATGAGCGTGCATTAGTGCACATGACATGGGGAGCTTGTACATCTGGGAAGGCATCATTAATACTGAATGATATAGGGTCATTCCATGTCAATTCATACACTCTCCCCAGTGACACCTTCAATTTGCCTGATATTTAGAGATATTTACTTTAGAGATATTAACCCCTTAAAAGTGGATTTTTTTAATGACAATTTTTTTTTACATTTCAGGGGTCCATATCATGGAAAGTTTTTTTGTGTTGATAGGGTTTAAACTGATTTATCATCATATTTGGGAACTCTACTGTGTACTTAGAGAGTTTCATGGCACTCAGAGCTTTGGTGGGGGTACAGGAGGGCCCCAAATATGGCTTCGGGACAAAATAACCGTTTGGTACGTCCTACTTCAGGCCGTTAGTTGGCCATGTGGGCACATGATGACTGGAATGAACATTTAACCCTATCAACAGACACCTTTTATCAAACTTTTAAGCCAATAAAAACTTTGATTATCCAACTCCTTCAATATAAACTAAGCATTTGTATATGGTACTATTTTTGCATATTTTCTGAAAAATCCGAAAAGTCCGGAAAGTAGGTTAACTGTTGTTTTAACTGCCAATTCAAATCAAAAGGTACTAAAACACATTCAAATTATAAAATAGTAAGATTAAAACAAGGATAATATCACTGAACACATATATTTGAATATATAAACTGACAGTTTACATTTATTAACCCTTTGCACACTGTACACACACACAACTTAAACTACACTTACTTAAGAATAAATTAGTCATGTGATCAGATAAGACAATTTTAATGAGGCATGGACGCCATTTACTGCTGTAAAATACATGTAGGCACAATACAAAACGATTCAATTCAATATAAAAACATAACCAGGCTTGTTGACTGACACTGACAGTTAAGCATGAATGTACTTTGGAAGAAGCATCTCAATTCTTTCTACATCAACTGCAACAAGTTTATAATGCCGAGCACTACGACCTTGAATCTCTGGCGCATTTACACGACATATAATGTCTTGAAATGGCACCCAGCATGGTGGATTTTGGGGGTTTTCAGCAGGCCAAGACAGAGTCGTGTTTGACCGTTTCATGAAATGACAATATACTGTACATCATTGTGTTCATCAGAACGGTCGACAATGTTTGCCACATACCAGTTGTCATACACACAAGCAATATATTGCCCAGGCTGATATGAACTGCCATATGCTCAAGACTTTGATATTGAAACAACCAATTATTGTAAGTAATGAACACATAGCATAAAACTGTTAACATTTAGATGTCTTTATGATCAATACTTTAAAAACAATTGTATAGAAGAAAGGTATGTATCAAAAATATATAGAGTTCCTCATGAATACCCTTGCCCCCTTCATGTTTATAATGATTATAATAAAATAATCTTATATATAAAAATTTCCCCTTTTTACTAATTGATATGCTAATTTTCCCCACATGAGTGGCTAGGGGCCCCTTCCCCTTTTCTTGAAAAAAAAAACCCTGATGAGTCTAGGTTTAACTTCCAGATCGGATGTCATAACAAATATAGTAAAGCAACCAGGATGTTTTTCTTGGGATCATCCCCTTGTTTGCATCTTTCCCTTTCCTGTTTGAAAGATGCATTTAACTATTAAGTGTACAGTGGTCAGAGTTTGGTTGGATACAGGGAAAGGTGTCAAATGTAAAAAAAAAAGCAGCATTGTGAAACAGCTGGGAAAGGGTTTATCCCTTGTAATTGTCAATATAACTATATGGGTGTGCTTTTACTACCTTAAACATGAATTGGCAGTTAAAACAACAGTTGACCTACTTTCCGGACGTAGGATTTTTCAGAAAATATGCAAAAACAGTACCATATACAAATGCTTAGTTTATATTGAAGGAGCTGGATAATCAAAGTTTTTATTGGCTTAAAAGTTTGATAAAAGGTGTCTGTTGATAGGGTTAAAGGTTCATTCCAGTCATCATGTGCCCACATGGCCAACTAATGGCCTGAAGTAGGACGTACCAAACGGTAATTTTGTCCCGAAGCCATATTTGGGGCCCTCCTGTACCCCCACCAAAGCTCTGAGTGACCTGAAACTCTCTAAGTACACAGTAGAGTTCCCAAATATGATGATAAATCAGTTGAAACCCCATCAACATAAAAACTTTCCAAGATATGGACCCCCAAAATGTCAAAAAAAATTATTGTCATTAAAAAATCCACTTTTAAGGGGTTAATATCTCTAAAGTTAGTAAACCTGTGCTATTTTTAGGTGCAGAATCTGATAGACAGGGCCAGAATACATAGATATAGCAATTTACAGGTCTATATTCCCCTTAGAACAAAAAATATGGGCCTCCAAAAATGCGTGCAAATTAAGTGCTCAATTCCCAGACCCCAAAAGTGGGCGTGGCATCCAAACTTTGAAGGGCCATAACTCAAAAAATGTTCGAGCTAGGAAGCTAAAATTTTGGATTCTTTCATTTGACATCATAAGGCACTAAGAAAATAAAAATAAGGCAAATTGAAGCGGTGTCACTGGGGAGGTTTTGGGCATTTGTGTGAATTGACATGGAATGACCCTATAAACACATTTCAGAGCAATATGTGGCAGATCACAGACTCCAGGGACACATGTCTGCCCGGGGGCATTTTAAGTTATTGACAGATTCAGAAAGTACAGTTTCTAAGCTTTCCAATGATGCCTTCCATGTGGAGATCTGACAATATTTGAAGAATGTGTGGCCTTTTGAAAGTGTATACTTCTTAAAACAGAAAAGGGAGAAAATCGCCCTCAAAGTTTTCCATCTCAGCTACTCTGGGTGCAGGGCGGGCACATAATGGTGCTCGTTTGCATGACATTAAGGAAAGCCCTACCCCCTACGAGCTAGCACGATGCTACTTTCATGTAAACAAAGATCACCACGTCAATTTTCCTTCCATGCAAAGTATGCCCAACACAATTATGAAGTACAAAAATAAGTCCTAAAGTATACTTTAACGTTTTGTGGTTGAAAAATTACTCACACCATAAGAAAGAAAGATAGCACGATGATGACACAACTAACACAACACTAGTTTCATGTAAAGCCTCGGTCACAACCGGCCGTACCGCGCTCCTACGGCCGGTCTACATGCAAAAAACGCAAGAAACACACGGAGAGTGCGCATGAAACGCACGAGAGCGCGCGTGTGAAAAGCACGAGAGCGCGCGTGTGATGCGCTGATTTTCGAGCCGCAGACCGGCCGCAGAGGTTCTTTGTCATGTCAAACAAACTCTACGGGCGCTTACGTTTTTTTCAGGTTGCAAGACAAACTTACGGCCAACGCGCGTCTTTCTCCATGAACAAAAAAAAAACGCAGCGATTTGGGAAACGCCAAAAATCACACGGCCAAAAAATCGTACGTCCGGTTGTGACCTAGGCTTAACCAAACCACAACACTCTCCGTTACATGCAAAAATAACCACACAGCCTTAGATTAATAAACTTACCCCATCAGAAAGAGAAACGGCGCCTTGCACACACCAATGCCTCCGATGGAATATAATCCCAGAACGGTCCGTGTATCATCCAATCATTCAAGTATTCCATTCAATCTGGAAAACGAGGTTGCGGTTTTTTTTGCTAGAAATGGTTATCTCCGATGTGTGTCAGCTCCTCTGCGCTCTGTTTAGTAACTCATTCCATAGTGAAATCACACGCCTGTATGCAGGTTAAGTAGCCATGCGCTCAACTCAGATCATACAGCTGATTCGCGGAAAAAAAAAAAAGACTTAAATCATCATGTGAATGGCCCATATGGTAATTTACCCACACCCCCCAGCAGGCTACAGTCCTGACAAAAACGAGACAATTTGCAACAAAAAATGTATGCTTTTCCAACAAAACAATCTATTATCTGAAATACTGATTGCATTCTTCAAGATCTCAACTTGCACATGATGGAAAAAAACAAAAATCATAAATTTCGAAAAAAAATATGCTTCTTTTGCGATTATCTCGGATTCGTTTCGGCCGACATGTGTCCCTGGATTCGGTGAGGGGTCACATATGCTGCCATCCAGACTAAATCTTTTTCAGGGAAGGCCTTCCTTCTTTCAGCAAGACAACGGCAAACTGCTTTCTGCACATATTAAAACTACATGGATCCGTAGTACAAGAGTCCGGGTGCTAAACTGGCCTGCTGCAGTCAAGACCTGTCTCCCTTTTAAAACATTTGGCACATTATGAAGCGCAAAGTATGACAAAGGAGACCCTGAACTGTTGAGCATCTGAAATTGTATATCAGGCAAGAATGGGACAACATTTCTCTTTCAAAACTACAGCAACTGGTCTCCTCAGTTTCCAAATGTTTACAGAGTGTTGTTAACAGTAGAGATGATGCAACACAGCGGTAAACACACCCCTGTCCCAACTTTTCTGAAAAATGTTGCTGACATCAAATTCAAAATGAGCATAATTTCTCAAAAAAAAATTTCTCAGTTTCAATATATATGTTGTCTTTGTACTATTTTCAATTAAATATAGCATTTCCATGATTTGTAAATTATCGCATTCTGTCTTTATTTACAGTTTACACAGCGTCCCAACTTTTTTGGAATTGGGGTTGTAATTGTTAACTTTTTTTTTTTTAACTGTGCCTTTTAATCTCTTATCTGGAGTTTTTTTTTTTTACAGTATAAGTCATTTGTATTAATACACTGATCTGATTTTTTTTTTTTTTTGTATTACCATTTTCTACACTGCAGAACAATACTGAAGACACCAAAACTTTGAAACAACATATGGAACACACACACACACACACACACACACACACACACACACACACACACACACACAGGGGACTGTGTGACATACAAAAAGTATTATACAAAATAAAAATATTAAAAAAGTATAAAACCCACAATTTTTCTGCTTTTCGCCTTTTTTTGGTCACTCCTCTTTTCCTTCTATCGTCTCAGTTTTAATTTTTGGTATCCCCTTGTTTCTTATACAGTCTGGAGATTTTCTTGACAATGCCGTGATCGGATTTCATCATACCCACGTGGTTCGTAGTTTGGAGAAATATTCGAGCAGAACCATCTCTGGATTCTGGGCTCTTCTGCGCAGTGCACTTAAAATAATTCGCTGGGGTTACAGCTTTGCTCTCTTTGTATCTTTGCAGGAATCTAACAATTCCACAACGGCTCTTTCTCGCCATCATGCCGTGACAACTTTTGAGTTGAATCCTGAAAAGGAGATGCGTCATTTGGCACTAAGAAAAACAAACCATTAATGAAAACATCCGAGGTCACGGGAACAAAACCCAGAGCTGTGGATTTAGATGAGAGGAGATGAGAGCTGTCGTCCCTGGTTCTACTTGTTTGTTTGTGTGCAGCCTTGGCATTTATTTTCTGTAAAGTGTCCCTTCATTCTCTCACTTAGTCTGTGTGCGCGTTCTATAAAGTTTTGTGCGTTCAAGGTAATTGTACAGGACACAATCATGGTACCTGAATGAGGAACACAAGAGGAAGCTTGAAATGTGTTGGACCTGGTGTTTGAGAAGTGGTTGGAAGCGAAATAATATCCAAGAGGAAAACGAAGGTACTGATGCAGATTATAGCTTCGCGATTGTTGGGACTCAAACTGTGAGCAGCTTCATTGATGCACAATCCCTTAAATATACTGCTCATAGATGTCTTCTCAGCTCCACATGCATTACAAAGAAAATGATGTTCACCAAACCAACCAGGAGCCATGATCGAGATCCATGGATCAAAATATCAAAACTGCTTGGAATATCAACTGAGCAAGCTAAAAAAAAAACGTATACAATTAAGGAACGAGTTCACCGAGATGGTAGAGAAGCATGTAATCTTATCTCTGTTATGACAAGGATCATTGGCAGGAGGATTCTTTAGGTCAGGTCGCATCACTTCCACACAATACCACCACAAGTACAGCTGAATCAATTAAAAACATTAAACGAGACTTAATTTGCTAATTGAGCTGAGCAAAAATCATAACGAGATTTTTTCAGGCTATGATATGATCACGATTATTTGTCATGTTGGTTTTTAAGACTATTTTGCAAGTTGCTAGTGAACAGAGCAAGAAAACTAAGTTTCCGTGCTGATGAAAATTCAGCTCTACAAGAAACCATCCTGTCAAACCAATTCTTTCTAGTAGTGAAATATCACTGTATATTTGGACTCGAAGGGCACTCAGTAGAGTGTATATCTCCACCAAGCCACATATCAACATCAAAATCAAATCACTTGACCCGAAGAAAACACTAAAGCTGTCCACCAGATCCGTTCACTACTTTGAGAGTTACATTGGGAACAGGCAAGCAAACAAATAGAGGTAAAAACATAACCTCCTCCCACAAAGTTGGCAGAGGTAACTGCAAGGGCACTTGGTAGAGTGTATACCTCCACCAAGCCACATGACATCAAAATCACTTGAACCAAGGATAATACTAAAGATGTCCACCAAATTTCATCCAAATCTTTTCACTACTTTGTGAGTTACGTTGGGAGCAAACAAGCAAGCAAACAAACAGAGGTGAAAACATAACCTCCGTCTAACAAAGGTGGCAGAGGTAACTAGAAGGGCACCCGGTAGAGTCTATACCTCCACCAAGCCACATAACATCAAAATCAAATCAAAATCACTTGAACCAAGGATAATGCTAAAGCTGTCCACCAAATTTCATCCAAATCTATTCACGACTTTTTGAGTTACACTGGGAACAAACAAACAAAAAAAGCCTTGGCTCCACATACATATCCGGATTTGTATCAAAATCTAGAATCAGTTGTTCCTTATGGATCAGGTTTCCCCCAAATTTCATCAAAATCCGTTCACTACTTTTTGGGTTACATTGAGAACAAACAAACAAAAAGCTGTGCAGAGCACAATACCTGCGAACATCACAAAGAAACATCAGTTATGGCCGATTAAATGTTTTTACAAGATTTGACCTTGACCCACCAAAAACTACTGATGTCTTGGCGTGACCCTAGTGAGTTGTCCTGCGCATTTTGATGAAGATTGGTCAAGAAATGACAACCCTAGAGCACCAAAACAAACAAACAAACAAACAAAAAAAACAAATGGACAAATCAACATAATAAACGGAGGTGAAAACATAACCTCCTCCAACGCAATTGGCGGCGTTAAAAATGTCCCTCATCTCTACTGAAGAATTCAGTATTTTATTTAACATTTTTAAAATAAAACCCCATTATTTGTGTTTTACTGTTTAGGGTGTTTCTTTGCACTTCTCCCAACATTCTGTGTAGGAACGATGGTGTTAAAAATATACATAACGAGGATCAACTGTTTAATGGTTTGAGCGGTCCTTCGTTTGACGTGTTTTGATGGTTTACAAGGTTCCCACTCCAAGTCAAATATCAACATTTCCCCCCCGACTAAAAAGCTGAATTTCCATGACCTATAATGAACAGAAAACAGCGGCCTACATGCTCAGCAGACCAAAAAAAAAAAAAAAAAACAGCCACGGTATTTAAAACCCATCATTCTGTGAGCTTTACTTCCTAATTCAGTACAAAAATTAGTTTTCACTGATGAAACCTCATGAAATCAAGTGAAGAGTCCGTCTCGCACCAGAATCTGGTCTTCCCAGACAGTCTCCTGTCCCAGTACTAACCAACTCTTTAAGGTGTATGGGTGCGGCGCTGAGCTCCGTTTAGATAGCCCTCGGCTTCTTGCCTATACAGCTCGGGTTACAGTGGGGGGCTGGTCCTCTGATAACTGCAAGATTTTGACTCCCCACTCACATCTGTATTGCAGCATGCTTTGCCAGATGGTACTAGGTACCATTTTTATGATGGTCTTTGGTACCGGTATGACCCAACCGCGAGTAGAACTCGAAATCTCCTGGTCGAAAGGCAGACATGCTAACCACAAGGCCTAAACCTCATGAAATAAAACCTCACGCGGTCTAAACCTCATGAGATACTCCATGGAAAATAAAATAACTAAAATTTCAGCATGCTCAAAACAAAATTCCCTGACATTCCATGACTTGACCCAAAATATGATTAAATCCCCTGACTTTCCATGGCTGGAAAGGACTTTTGAAAATTCCATGATATTCTGGAAATTCCATGACCTGGTTTTATCAGGTAAAAACACCCCGGCCTCAGTGAAGTCTTTCCAGCACTCCCCTGTTTTCTCATCAGTTGTGACGAACCTTTTATTAATGTTTGCTTTGCGGCTGCAGTGCTGTCATGCCCACATGCTCTTTGTATTATCTGTAATTCGGCACACTCTTTGGGGCGCAAGATAAATTTGTCATGTTTCCTCAATGTGCCAGTGTTGCCTTTGTGTAATTTGCAAACAACTGCTGTGTCTTGTGGAAAAATCCAGCAGTTCTAGATGCAGTAACTGGATTTTTGAGGCAACAACTCCTCCTCCACATTGTCAGCCAAGCTGCCATGTTGTGAAACAAAATGAGGAGAAGACGTGAGCTAGTTATGTCAGCCACCTTGAACCGTGAAAACCTTTATTATCCCTTTTAATGTTGTATTGCACGACTCCTAACATGGCTTTTGCATATCAGTACAATAAAACAAGAATGAATGCTTATGTATCTTGATGAGCAGTGTGTCAGTCCCTGTATATGGTAGTATAAATTGATTTTTTTTTAAATGTTGGAATGGTTATACAAGCCACTATGTTACTCATATTGCCAAGCAAAAATAAGACAATACACGTTTATTATGTGTTGTGTTGGTAAAATGGTGGACATGAGTGATTCCTCTTAACGTAAGTGCTTCAGACAATGTTCTGGCATTCTTCCTGAAAAAGAATAATGAAGCCCTCGAATTCCTGCAACGGTGCTGTGTGGCATTTACTGTCATTCTTTTAGAAAATGGAAATCTGAAAGCTGAAAAAGTATCGCAAAGAATACTGTTATACAACCCCAATTCCAAAAGAGTTGGGATGCTGTGTAAACCCTGTATTTCATTGAAAATCGTACAAAGACAACATATCAAATGCTGAAACTGAGATTTTTTTTTTAAAATATATGCTTGTTTTGAACTTGATGTCAGCAACCCGTTTCAATAAAGTTGGGGGCGTGTTTACCACTGTGTTGCATCACCTCTACTTTTAACAACACTCTAAACGTCTGGGAAATGAGGAGATCAATTGC
The DNA here is from genome assembly GCF_027579695.1 of Neoarius graeffei. Classification (NCBI taxonomy): domain Eukaryota; kingdom Metazoa; phylum Chordata; class Actinopteri; order Siluriformes; family Ariidae; genus Neoarius; species Neoarius graeffei. The sequence goes on along the minus strand of NC_083575.1, from coordinate 93,705,623 downwards.
TGTAGTTTTGAAAGAGAAATGTTGTCCAATTCTTGCCTGATATACAGTACAATTTCAGTTCGGGGTCTCCTTTGTCATATTTTGCGCTTTAAACGTTTTAAATGGGAGATAGGTCTGGACTGCAGCAGGCCAGTTTAGCACCCAGACTCTTTTACTCTGGAGCCCTGCAGTTTTAATATGTGCAGAAAGCGGTTTGGCGTTGTCTTGCTGAAAGAAGGAAGGCCTTCGCTGAAAAAGATTTAGTCTGGATGGCAGCATATTGCTCTGAAACGTGTTTATATCATTCAGCATTAATGATGCCTTCCAAGATGTACAAGCTCCCCATGTCATGTGCACTAATGCCCCCTCATACAATTATAGACGCTGGCTTTTGAACTGTGCACTGATAACAAGCCGGATGGTCCCTCTCCTCTTTTGCCTGGAGGACGTGGGGTCCATGATTTCTAAAAAGAACTTCTACTTTTGATTTGTCAGACCTTGAGACAGTTTTCCACTTCATCTCAGTACATCATAAAAGAGCTCGGGCCCAGAGAAGGTAGCAGCGCCAGGAGTGGCATAACATCACCCAAGCGCAATATGAACGACTGATTGTGAGCATGCCAAGACGCATGAAAGCTGTGATTAAATGTCAAGGTTATTCCACCAAATACTGATTTCTGAACTCATCCCACATTCAAACATGAGTATTGTGGTGTTCAATAAAACAGAATATGAGCTCGAGTTCTATGCAGTGTTCAAGGTCTGGAAATATTTCATCTTTGTTATTTTGACCAGGCGGCATGGTGGTGTAGTGGTTAGCGCTGTCGCCTCACAGCAAGAAGGTAGGGGTTCGAGCCCCGTGGCCGGCGAGGGCCTTTCTGTGCGGAGTTTGCATGTTCTCCCCATGTCCGCGTGGGTTTCCTCCGGGTGCTCCGGTTTCCCCCACAGTCCAAAGACATGCAGGTTAGGTTAACTGGTGACTCTAAATTGACCGTAGGTGTGAATGTGAGTGTGAATGGTTGTCTGTGTCTATGTGTCAGCCCTGTGATGACCTGGCGACTTGTCCAGGGTGTACCCCGCCTTTCGCCCGTAGTCAGCTGGGATAGGCTCCAGCTCGCCTGCGACCCTGTAGAACAGGATAAAGCGGCTAGAGATAATGAGATGTTATTTTGACCATTTGTCATTTTCTGCAATTAAATGCTCCAAGTGAAATATTTTGATGTGGAATTTGGGGGAAATGTCAGGAGTTTATGGAATAAAACAAAAATGTTTATGTTCCTCAAACACACAGCTATAAATGGTAAAACCAGAGAAACTGATCATTTTGCAGTGATCTCTTAATTTTGTCCAACGCTGCATACACAGTTACTAAAAAATCATCATCATTAATCAAATTATTTTAGCCAGAGAGTCAAAAGTTCAGATCCAGAGCCTCCACACACACACAAATGAATGGAACGCACCCAATGCTACCATCGTGCCACCACCAATCACTCTCAATATCACAAATAAACCAGTTAATTTGGTCAACTTGGTTATTTGGTTAACAAATAAACAAGCAACTTGGAGTACATCAACACTATATAACAGCCTGCGTCTTGATGGCACTGTGATTGTTACACAAAGCAAAAAACAACAACAAAAGTCTTCACCTTAAAACAAAAGATAAAATCAAATGGCTTTTCAACAACACACAAAAAAAATTTGTCGTCGTAAATTGGATTTCACACATTTTCCAAAACACGCCATGAATGTGTGCCAAAAACAGATCATCTTTTGTGTGCAAAGTAGACTAAATAGAATAATTATTTCCCATCTTATTATCTGATCAAAAAAGATCCTCAAGGCAACAGCCTTTGCTGTTATTACGACATAAAAAAGAAACAGAAAGGTCAGTTCTGAGTCTGTCTCGGCTCTGATATTGACATCGTGTCAAAAATGAAACATCTGATTCGCATCTCTATAAATAACCGTAAATCAGGTGACGTGATCAAGTGCTAGAAAACACGGTGCATATTGTAGAGAACTTAAATGCTGAAATCAATCTTCGTGACTCTAAAAGAGAGGCGTAGAGGCACGGCTATTGCTCTCGCCGTCGATGAAGAATTAAATTAAACCTTTCGATGCTGTTTAACTCTGCGGTTTATGGTGACGAATACACTGCATGAAATGGTGTTTTACAGAGAACAGTACGAATATTAATGCCAGTTTCATATAAAATAAAATACCGTACACATGTTTAAGGAGAGAGGACACCATTACTCTATCAACTGTAATTATGTTCTACAAAAAGGTTGTGGTTACAAACTCCAGTGAGCATCAAACATGATCGAACATACAGCCTCTAGGGCTTGGCAACATGACAATATTTTATTGATATTGTGATCATTTATGACGATACATTTTTCCGAGATAATGCTGGGATTGGGATTTTTTTTTTTTTTTACACCAACGTCTTCGCAAGTATCTTGAATATTGTCAAATAATATTTTTCTTTCCTTTTAGAAGATTACAGGAAAACAAATCTAAGATTATTAAACCTATGTTAGATGTTTTCCCCCAATTTCATTTTCAAGCTTAAGATGGTCTTGTTCTATTGGCCAACCATTTTGTTAATTTTAAGCATTTATTTCTAAAAAGAAGCAACATCATCTGCCGATAGAACAAGATCAGCTGTGAGCTACTGCTCACTTGCATATCCCCCCGCTCTCGCTGATTTCAGAACGCAACCAATTGAAGGAATAGGACGCTTATTATGAATGTTAACATCAACAAATAATGAACCCTGAAACAAGTAAAGAGCAGTGTCTCTCCCCAGGGGTTTCAAATAGCATCCTGGTAAACTGTCATTTTAAAATAGCATTTTGCTTCTTGAAATAGTGTCAAAATCCACCCTATATGTTTCGTAAATACATTCAGTCGGTAAACAGGAAGTTGATGTGCGAAAGACCTGAAAACAGTATACACGGTATAGAACCCCAAGCTGAAGTTTGGTACCAAATATCACGCAGTTGTGATTTATAGTTGCTGAGAAAAGTGTTACAAAAATTTTGCAAATCCATGCTATGCATTTCATAAACATTCAGTCGGTAAACAGGAAGTTGATGTGCGACAGGCCTGAAAACGGTATACACTGTATAGAACCCCAAGCTGAAGTTTGGTACCAAGTAGCTATGATTTGTGGTTGCTGAGAAAAAGAGTGTTTCGGACGTACAGAAATACAGAGATACGGACGGATGGACAGAGGTAAACCAGTTTACCCCCTTCCCTCCTTCGGAGAGGGGGTATAATAATAATAAACCAGGACAATATGTCAAGAAATAGATGTAATAACCTTCATATTTTATGAAACTGGTTCAATGACACGTACGGCCTACAATTGAGCAGAGCGAACCTCGTCGATGTTCTTTGTATAGCATCGGCTGCTCCAGTTTAACGGAACACTATATGAATAGACTGATGGCGTCGCTATGGGTTCCCCACTCGGGCCTCTGCTAACCACCGTGTTTATGTGCTCAATTGAGAATTCTCTTCAACAAATGGCAGAATATTATTGGAGGTATGTTGATGACACCATAGTAATAATACCTAATAAAGTGGAAGCCTTGAAAATTATGGACATCCTAAATCATTGAGAAAGATGGCATGTTTCCCTGTCTCAGCTAATGACTTCTCAGTAAGTTCTGTCATATCGAAACTAAAATGTACGTCAAGCCAACAAACACCGGCCTCCTCCTACGCTACGTGGAAGACCGCTATAAAACGAGGCTTATTTAAAATGATGCTGGAGAGCATATTGATTATCGTCCTCATGGTCCTATTTAAATATATATATATGTGACCCCTCACCGAATCCAGGGAAACATGTCGGCCGAAACGAATCCGAGATAATCGCAAAAGAAGCATTTTTTTTTCGAAATTTGTGATTTTTGTTTTTTTCCATCATGTGCAAGTTGAGATCTTGAAGAATGCAATCAGTATTTCAGATAATAGATTGTTTTGTTGGAAAAGCATACATTTTTTGTTGCAAATTCTCTCATTTTTGTCAGGACTGTAGCCTGCTGGGGGGTGTGGGTAAATTACCATATGGGCCATTCACATGATGATTTAAGTAATTTGTTGTTGTTTTTTTCCGCGAATCAGCTGTATGATCCGAGTTGAGCGCATGGCTACTTAACCTGCATACAGGCGTGTGATTTCACTATGGAATGAGTTACTAAACAGAGAGCAGAGGAGCAAACACCGCGAAGCAAACAGACACACGGTATTTACATCGGAGATCACCATTTCTAGCAAAAAAAACCGCAACCTCGTTTTCCAGATTGAATGGAATACTGGAATGATCGGATGATACACGGACCGTTCTAGGATTACATTCCATCGGAGGCATTGGTGTGTGCAAGGCGCCGTTTCTCTTTCTGATGGGGTAAGTTTATTAATCTAAGGCTGTGTGGTTATTTTTGCATGTAACGGAGAGTGTTGTGGTTTGGTTAAGCCTAGGTCACAACCGGATGTACGATTTTTTGGCCGTGTGATTTTTGGTGTTTCCCAAATCGCTGCGTTTTTTTTTTTGTTCACAGAGAAAGACGCGCGTTGGCCGTAAGTTTGTCTTGCAACCTGAAAAAAACGTAAGCGCCCGTAGAGTTTGTTTGACATGACAGAGAACCTCTGCGGCCGGTCTGCGGCTCGAAAATCAGTGCATCACACGCGCGCTCTCGTGCTTTTCACACACGCGCTCTCGTGCGTTTCATGTGCACTCTCCGTGTGTTTCTTGCGTTTTTTGCATGTAGACCGGCTGTAGGAGCACGTACCGTACGGCCGGTTGTGACCGAGGCTTTACATGAAACTAGTGTTGTTAGTTGTGTCATCATCGTGCTATCTTTCTTTCTTACGGTGTGAGTAATTTTTCAACCACAAAACGTTAAAGTATACTTTAGGACTTATTTTTGTACTTCATAATTGTGTTGGGCATACTTTGCATGGAAGGAAAACTGACGTGGTGATCTTTGTTTACATGAAAGTAGCATCGTGCTAGCTAGTAGGGGGTAGGGCTTTCCTTAATGTCATGCAAATGAGCACCATTATGTGTCCGCCCTACACCCAGAGTAGCTGAGATGGAAAACTTTGAGGGCGATTTTCTCCCTTTTCTGTTTTAAGAAGTATACACTTTCAAAAGGCCACACATTCTTCAAATATTGTCAGATCTCCACATGGAAGGCATCATTGGAAAGCTTAGAAACTGTACTTTCTGAATCTGTCAATAACTCAAAATGACCCCGGGCCGACATGTGTCCCTGGATTCTGTGATCTGCCACACATTATATATATAAATTGTCAGGCGGCATAATCTCAAAAGTTTTTTTTTCCCCTCGCCGTAACTGCATTATTTAGACTGTAGAGGGTGCACAATAATTGGAATGCATGTGACTTCAATGTAGGCGGAAGTAACACAGCCCCGAAAGCATTAAAAAAAAAAAAAACAGATCTAAAATGTGAAATAGCTGTTGTGTGATTGTGTACAAACAGATTTAACAAGAAATCAGAACTCGCTCTCTTTTTTACAGACGGCTGAAAGATAAAGGAAAGAGAAGCAAATGGAGGGAGTACAAATGTTCATAAAAGTTTAAGAAAACGAATACGTATTGACTTTAATTTTTAATCAAAGGAATATATTTCTGTGAATGTAATTATATTTTACTCCAACCTTTACAAATGTGGGAAATAATTATCAGTTATTAAGAAATTAAACTTTTTTTTGTTTAAAGAATTGGAAAATAAAGGTTGCTTTTTTTGGTAATAAAATTTTCTTCATTTAATTTTTTTTTTTAAATATCATGGGGAAAATCAAATTATGAACCTCATGTCATGAATCTGAAACTGTCATCTCTGAGAATTTCTATCAAATGTATTATTTTAATCCCATTCAGTTTTTTTTTCCATTTTATTTTGCAGACATTGAATAAAATGATCTTTGTCATATATTTTTAAAATGTGGCACAACTCTTTTCTTTGTAGCGCTGCATATAGTGATCCATATCACGCATCACTGAAACGAACATTCAAGAAAATTCATGATCTTGGTCGTCCTGCCCTCCCCTTCCCGACACAGGCTCCCATCCCCTCCACGTGCACAGAGTGCTGGACTGCGAGGACCCTCACTGAAGGTAAAATGAAAATGGATATTTCATGTCTGACATCAGGGTCATCCGTGCCATCAGTGCTGGCAGCGAGTGCACAGCTGTGGGCCAGGATTCACAACAAAGCCTCATCACCAATCAGAACAACAGTCTAGATAATACCGCACGTGTGTTACATAAACATACTACTGCAAGAAAAGGATCTGTATTAAAAATAAATAAATAAATAAATAAATAAATCTATACTGAGCACGGATGATCGCTCATTTTATGCTTTATTCCTCTTAGAGTTGATTCACACAACAGACAACTGTCTAAAACTAGATTCAGCAGGGCTGGGCAATGTGACAAAAACATCATATCACGATACTTTAAGACATTTCTATGATACTGTCTTTGCTAACAAGCTGTCAAAGCGGTCATACTGTATTTTCATTTTTTATTTTTGGAAAAAAAGATTAGCAAGTTCAAGGAGTCAACAATAAATCATGAAGATGAAAAAGAAAAAAATGAATAAATTCTAATAAAATTACTTTTTAAATGACACTGATGTACATAAATATTGATGCATATACTTTTAATTTGGAAAAAAAATATCATGATACATGTGATATCTCCAGAAAGTGTATCATGAAATATGGTGTAATTTATCACCATATTGTTGAGGATATGTCTTCATATTGCCCAAATGTACATTTAAGTATATTTATATTTATTTTATTCGTTATATATGTGTATCTGAAAAGCAGTCTGTTCACACGATGATATGCATCTCTAATATGTATACAGATATCTTGCGTTAGATTGGTCACATGACCTGACACAAACTCTCGCACTATGGTTGTAACGATACATCGTGCCCTGATGCATCACGAAGCAAAAATGTGTCTCAATGAAATCATCTTTCTATAAATCACACCTGTAACGCAGTTGCACTGCTTGAACACCAAACCGTAGAGTTAAAATATATAGACAGCACGCTGGTTATGTGATGTGATCACATGATCATGTTCTTTTGTGGAAAGCATGCGAAATGTGCACTGGAAGTCTGATAGCGCCGGATTGCAACGACTAACACGGCTTATACGGGTACGTGACGACATTATAATGATAAAGACAGCTCTTCAGTAGCATTCAAACACCAGATGCTGTGGAAAACAGTAATTTTAGCCACTTTGGAGCTCTAGTTCTGCTACGGAGCTCATTATTTTTCAAGTCAACATGTTCAATACTGTTTATTCAGTCAACATGGACTTATTTTTAAGATGTGGTAAACCTGCAATACATTTTGGTTGTGACACTAAACTTATATTGGTAGCATTTTCTGATTTAGAGACAAAAATGCACACTGGCATTGTTTATGATTCAGAAATACAACCCCAATTCCAAAAAAGTTGGGACAAAGTACAAATTGTAAATAAAAACGGAATGCAATGATGTGGAAGTTTCAAAATTCCATATTTTATTCAGAATAGAACATAGATGACATATCAAATGTTTAAACTGAGAAAATGTATCATTTAAAGAGAAAAATGAGGTGATTTTAAATTTCATGACAACAACACATCTCAAAAAAGTTGGGACAAGGCCATGTTTCCCACTGTGAGACATCCCCTTTTCTCTTTACAACAGTCTGTAAACGTCTGGGGACTGAGGAGACAAGTTGCTCAAGTTTAGGGATAGGAATGTTAACCCATTCTTGTCTAATCTAGGATTCTAGTTGCTCAACTGTCTTAGGTCTTTTTTGTCGTATCTTCCGTTTTATGATGCGCCAAATGTTTTCTATGGGTGAAAGATCTGGACTGCAGGCTGGCCAGTTCAGTACCCGGACCCTTCTTCTATGCAGCCATGATGCTGTAATTGATGCAGTATGTGGTTTGGCATTGTCACGTTGGAAAATGCAAGGTCTTCCCTGAAAGAGACGTCGTCTGGATGGGAGCATATGTTGCTCTAGAACCTGGATATACCTTTCAGCATTGATGGTGTCTTTCCAGATGTGTAAGCTGCCTATGCCACACGCACAAATGCAACCCCATACCATCAGAGATGCAGGCTTCTGAACTGAGCGCTGATAACAACTCAGGTCGTCCTTCTCCTCTTTAGTCCGAATGACACGGCGTCCCTGATTTCCATAAAGAACTTCAAATTTTGATTCGTCTGACCACAGAACAGTTTTCCACTTTGCCACAGTCCATTTTAAATGAGCCTTGGCCCAGAGAAGACGTCTGAGCTTCTGGATCGTGTTTAGATACGGCTTCTTCTTTGAACTATAGAGTTTTAGCTGGCAACGGCGGATGGCACGCTGAATTGTGTTCATAGATAATGTTCTCTGGAAATATTCCTGAGCCCATTTTGTGATTTCCAATACAGAAGCATGCCTGTATGTGATGCAGTGCCGTCTAAGGGCCCGAAGATCACAGGCACCCAGTATGGTTTTCCGGCCTTGACCCTTACGCGCAGAGATTCTTCCAGATTCTCTGAATCTTTTGATGATATTATGCACTGTAGATGATGATATGTTCAAACTCTTTGCAATTTTACACTGTCGAACTCCTTTCTGATATTGCTCCACTATTTGTTGGCGCAGAATTAGGCCAAGTTTACATTAGACCGTATCTGTCTCGTTTTCTTCGCGGATGCACTGTCCGTTTACATTAAACCGCCTGGAAACGCCGGGAAACGGGAATCCGCCAGCGTCCACGTATTCAATCCAGATCGTGTCAGCTCCGGTGCTGTGTAAACATTGAGATACGCGGATACGCTGTGCTGAGCTCTAGCTGGCGTCGTCATTGGACAACGTCAGTGTGACATCCACCTTCCTGATTCGCTGGCGTTGGTCATGTGACGCGACTGCTGAAAAACGGCGTGGACTTCCGCCTTGTATCACCTTCCATTAAAGAGTATAAAAGTATGAAAATACTGCAAATACTGATGCAAATACTGCCCATTGTGTAGTTATGATTGTCTTTAGGCTTGCCATCCTTCCACTTGCAAGTGGTAAGTGATATGCGCTGGGATCACACACACAGCGGCTCAGTCCCGAATTGTGGCTCGTGCACTTCACTCGCGCGCTGTGTGAGCTGCGCAGGGCCGGAGTGCGCACCCTCCAGAGGGCACTCGCTGTTCAGGGCGGAGTGATTTGGAGCGCAGGATGCCTGTGGAGCCGAGCGTATCCGTGTATTGGTGTTGCTGTGTGCACGCAAATCGTGTATTGGTGTTGCTGTGTGCACACTAATCGTTTTAAAAACGTTAATCTGATGATCTGCTGATACGGTCTAATGTAAACATTAGGGTTGTGCAAAAATATCGATACGGCGATATATCGCGATACTTTGTCTTCCGATTCAATATCGATACTCAAAATTTGAATATCGATATTTTTTCAAATAATAAATCATGTTTCAGACGGGTTGTAAATCCAGTACGACTTCTGCACCTCCGCTCCGCGAGGTGTCGCTGTGCCGCTACCTCACTGCAAGGCACTCTTCGTCTTCTCTTTTTTCCCCGGCGGTTGCAGTGAGGAAAAAAAACAGGCAAGCATGGATGTTAACGTAAACCTAGAGACGCCGCCGAACTTTAAGGCAGATGTTTGGAGGCACTTTGGATTCCAAAGGAAAGGAGAAAAAAAAACAGTGAGCCGGACAAAGAGAATGCACTTTGCAAAACCTGTTTCGCTCCAATTAAATTAAGATGCCCACTGCACTTTTCAATGTGTTTCAGACAGTGTGTTGTTCCTGCAAAATAAGCACAAGTTAAATGTTCTCCGGTATATGTTCTCAAGTTTACAAAGAACAAATTGATATTAGTGTTAGCACTGAAATGCATGTGCAGTCTGCAGTGCAAGTTTTAAGTTTTCATAAAACAATTTGATTCTGCTTGTTAAGCAGCACTGATGTGTCCATGCTTACAGAAAAGTTGAGAATACGAGCACAGAAATGGGAATTTTCTGTATGTTGTAGTGAAGCAACTCTTGGTTTTGCCAGCAGTGGAATAGAGACAAATATATGTCTGGCAAGAGTGTGTAGTTATGTATGTGAAATGTAATTTTACAGTGGTCAATAAATTCTGATTTTCTTCAGTGACACAGATATCGTGATGTGGTTGAAATTTCTTGCAATATATCGATTATCGCAGAATCGCTGTACCGTGATATTATCGTTATCGTGGGCAAAATATCGCCATAGTATCGTATCGTGAGGTATCTGGTGATACCCAGCCCTAGTAAACATGGGCTTAGGGGGATTGGTGATCCTCTTCGCATCTTTACTTCTAAGAGCCGCTGCCACTCCAAGATGCTCTTTTTATACCCAGTCATGTTAATGACCTATTGCCAATTGACCTAATGAGTTGCAATTTGGTCCTCCAGCTGTTCCTTTTTTGTACCTTTAACTTTTCCAGCCTCTTATTGCCCCTGTCCCAACTTTCTTGAGATGTGTTGCTGTCATGAAATTTCAAATGAGCCAATATTTGGCATGAAATTTCAAAATGTCTCACTTTCGACATTTGATATGTTGTCTATGTTCTATTGTGAATACAATATCAGTTTTTGAGATTTGTAAATTATTGCATTCCGTTTTATTTACAATTTGTACTTTGTCCCAACTTTTTTGGAATCAGGGTTGTAAAAAAAGGTATCTTTTCAGTCATAACTATTCTTCATTCACATTTTGTTCAAAATATTTTGAGATATTAATTTAACTGGAATCTCAAACTCCGTATTGTGAACCAAATCAAATCACAACAGGTGTGTATTGGTACACTTCTCATCTCTCACTCATTCTGGCACCAAGTTCATATCAATCATATTTTTAAAAATAAACTGACAAAGAAATGTTGGAAGAACTGATCTATTCACCATTTGTCTAAAAATGTAAAAAAAAAAAAAAATCTTTATCATCACAAAGCAAGCCTTCACCTCTACTCGACCATAACCAATATGGCCGACTCACTAATTAGCATTACAAAGAACAAAAATAAAGAAATATCATGACCTGCATGCAAACAGCGCTGAAACCTGACACAGAACCATCCCGTGAAGATGTCAGAATTACGGAGGGAGGAAATGCAGACAGTTTGAAATGAGTGTAATAATTAGATTGACACAGAACACGAACACTAATCCCAGCTCTGTGACACAAAGATACAATTATTTTAATTAAACACGCTGCCACATGGGCCTGGAGTACAGTCACACGCTCGTTATCTCGAGCGGGAACTACGACCATGCCATGCAATTGCTGTCATGGTAAACAGAGGAGATTGTATTCATTACAGTGCGCGCTGGTGGGATTGCCAGGCTATCCGGGAGATTATCTCAGAGTCCCTAATTTGTCAATTTAATAACAAAAGAGAAAACAAGTATTCCCCAATAGCATGGGCTTGTGTTTAAATTAAAATGCTACGGTGGATTTCCCTTTGAGTCTTTGTTTCACCTCTTATTAATCGTAATGTTTTTATTTTTAAAGTTCCACAAGATGAGAAATCTGTATGATGGTGAAACAAAACGAAGAACTCCTCTGAAAAAAGAAAGAAAATCTTTCCTGGGCCAATTCAGCCGTCCTCGCAAGGCACCGTCTGCGACCTTTATCATTACAACACTGGATGTTTCGGTAAAATAAAAAAAATAATAAAAGGGGGGGGGGCACCTTACGCAAGTGGAAGGCAAGGTTTCATTTGTGATCCAGCGTGTTTTGTTCTTCTCTGGCCCTGAACCAATGTTTTATCTGCAGGCCTATTCTCTTCCTGATCCCAGACTGTGTCGATGTGTATCTCACTGTTCCAGCTTTGTGGCAGTTTCTGAATCACAGTCGAACACAGAAGGGAAGAAAAAAGTCAGGATTTTCACCGAGGCACACTCTTTCCAGTCTCCTGTCAGTCTCCCGTCCGACAACACTGTTCTCTGAGACAAAGCCTCTGCGGTTCTCTGCTCAGAATCTGATCTCACCGGCGATGGTTTCAACCGAGATGGATAGATCGTGAAATCGACATGAAATTACACGGAAGTCCGAGAAACAAACATAAGAAAGGAGACGAAGGACATCTTGGGAAACTGATGAGAGACAGCCGTATGAGATACCGCTGATGTGAAAGGCTAGCGAAAATAAAGAGGATTAAAAAAAATTAAATAAATACTTTGTTACTTGGAGAACTATTACCATCACAGCTAAGACCAAAAAAAAAAAACACCTAGCAAACGTCTTTTCCAGCACAGTGCAATTAAACAGAGTTAAAGGAACAGTCCACCGTATTTCCATAATGAAATATGCTCTTACCTGAATTGAGACGAGCTGCTCCATACCTATCCGAGCTTTGCGCGACCTCCCAGTTAGTCAGACGCAGTCAGACGCGCTGTCACTCCTGTTAGCAATGTAGCTAGGCTCAGTATGGCCAATGGTATTTTTTGGGGCTGTAGTTAGATGCGACCAAACTCTTCCGCGTTTTTCCTGTTTACATAGGTTTATATGACCAGTGACATGAAACAAGTTCAGTTACACAAATTGAAACGTGGCGATTTTCTATGCTATGGAAAGTCCGCACTATAATGACAGGCGTACTAACACCTTCTGCGTGCTTCGGCAGCGCATTGATATCTGAGCTCCGTATCAATGCGCTGCCGAAGCGCGCAGAAGGTGTTAGTACGCCTGTCATTATAGTGCGGACTTTCCATAGCATAGAAAATCGCTACGTTTCATTTTTTTTAACTGAACTTGTTTCATATCACTGGTCATATAAACCTATGTAAACAGGAAAAACGCGGAAGAGTTTGGTCACATCTAACTACAACCCCAAAAAATACCGTTGGCCATACTGAGCCTAGCTACATTGCTAACAGGAGTGACAGCACGTCTGACTGCGTCTGACTGACTGGGAGGTCGCGCAAAGCTCGGATAGGTACGGAGCAGCTCGTCTCAATTCAGATAAGAGCATATTTCATTCTGGAAATACGGTGGACTGTTCCTTTAATGCTTTGTTATTTGGGGAACTATAACCATCATAGCTCAGACAAAAAAAATTTAAAAATAGCAAACGTCTTTTCGAGCACTGCACAATTATTAAACAGAGTGAGTAAATAAATTAATAAGCAAACAAACTTACTTCGTTTCTTGGGGAACTATAACCATCACAACTAAGACCAAAAAAAAAGTCTATTCTAGCATTGCACAGTTATTAAAAAGAGTATTAAAATAAATATATATATATATATATATATATATATATATATATATATATATATATAAATACATAAACTTTCTTAGCATAACTAAGACAAAAAAAAAAGTCTTTTCCAGCAGAGCATTAAAATTAATTAATTAACTAACTAACCAACCAACCGAGTTTCTTGGGGAAGCTATAACCATCATAACTAAAAAAAAAAAACACCAGCAAACGTCTTTTCCATCACTGCACAATTAAACAGAGTAAATAAATAAATAAACACACTTTTTTAGTCAGGCAGCATGGTGGTGTAGTGGTTAGCGCGGTCGCCTCACAGCAAGAAGGTCCGGGTTCGAGCCCCGTGGCTGGCGAGGGCCTTTCTGTGTGGAGTTTGCATGTTCTCCCCGTGTCCGCGTGGGTTTCCTCCGGGTGCTCCGGTTTCCCCCACAGTCCAAAGACATGCAGGTTAGGTTAACTGGTGACTCTAAATTGACCGTAGGTGTGAATGTGAGTGTGAATGGTTGTCTGTGTCTATGTGTCAGCCCTGTGATGACCTGGCGACTTGTCCAGGGTGTACCCCGCCTTTCGCCCGTAGTCAGCTGGGATAGGCTCCAGCTTGCCTGCGACCCTGTAGAAGGATAAAGCAGCTAGAGATAATGAGATGAGATGAGACTTTGTTAGTTGGGGAACTGTAACCATCATAGATAAGACCCAAAAATAAATAAATAAATAAATAAATCCACAAATGTTTTTCCTAGCACTGTGCAATTATTAAACAGAGTGAGTAAATAAATAAATAAATTAATTAATTTTAAAAAAACTAACTCGCTTTGTTTCTTGCAGATCTATAACCATTACAGCTAAGACTTAAAAAAAAAATTCTTTCCCATATTGAACTTTTACTTGTGAAGGACAAAAATATATTCATTTAAAGAATAAAAATGATCTTATAAAACATGAACAACAAAACACAGTATATAAAGATACAAGAGCTAAAATGTCATAAGCAACACTGTTAATACAAAGATATCTGTGAAATGCTTAAGAATGAGTGTATTTATGTATTTATTCATTTATTTATTTACTTATACACATGGCTGTAATTTTTTTTGAATGCATTAATTAAAATTTAATTTATCAAAACCCATCATATTCATAACAAAAAAAACAGCTGAAAAACTAATCAAACTGAAAGTGCATTAATGTTGGTTTGCAGTTCTCCACAGAATTGTGACATATTTTTGGTCTTAAGTGTTTGATTCAAAATTATGTGAATTCATTACATATGCAAATTTATGCAGAAAATTTTACAGATGTGTGTAATCTCATTACACTTCTTTCGAAAAATTCTGGGGTTTTTTTCATACATTTCAGGGTGTACATAATTATAAATAAATTAATTAATTAATAAATGATTTTATTTACGTTCTGCTGAAATATGAACATCCTCCAGTAATGATGTACGTGTCAGGAATCAGTGCATCTTCTGGAAAAAGGCAAACCTTCTCAGTAATCAAATCCTCACACACACACACACACACACACACACACAAACAAACCTTTTTAAGTGAGGAATCTCTCCATCTGAAGTAGTAGCAGTAGATTAGCTAAGGTTTTGCTCCAGTAATTAGACAGCTGAGACCGCAAAACACGTTTTCAATTAACAGAGTACACCCTGCGTTAACGCTGGACACGAACATCCATTTCATAAAACAGCATACAAATCCTCTGTCAGTTCCTTCACCACTCGTTCCAATTTTTAAATAAACAGATCAAATATTACTTGCTTATTTATTTATATATATATATATATATATATATATATATATATATATATATATATATATATATATATATAGTTAATTATTCATGAAATCCACAGTATTAAATTATAATGTTTAGAGCAGAAGTTCCTGAAGAAGGGTTTATTGATGGCCATGTTTTCATGTTTTGCTTTCCACTGTCTATTTAAGAAAGTTGATTTCAAAAACATTTTTTTTTTGGGGGGGGGGCGCAATTGCCTTTTTTTTTTACAAAATAAAAGTGATTTAAAAACTTGACAAAACACAATTGATGTTATGTGATTAACTCTCGTGATAGCTCTTACGCATCTCTCTCTCTCTCTCTCTCTCTCAAAAGGCAGCATTTCCATTTGCTCTTCAGGTCATGTGACAAATATGACAAATGTGCTTCCGTTTCAATTTTATTTAAACATTGCTTTATCGAATCCTCTGAAAAAACACCTCATGTCAGCTTAAAGACTTTTTTTGCGATACTATTTTTTTTTAATTCATGAGTACATTTTTTTTAGTTCACCATTTCAAACTGTATTAACGCAGCTACTGTCCATCCAAATATTAAATATTCCTCTCTGTCCTTACAGAACGTTTCCCGTGTTGGAGATTTTGTTTAACAATGCGTGTGTCTATATTCAGAGTTTTAAAGACGGAGATGCTTTTAGCCATGAAGAACGAGTTAGCACTGTAATTTATCTTAAACTCTCAGACACTCAGAACTATTTCACGACATGAACCATGATGAACTTAATCAACTTTTTACTAATGAGGATACAATAAAATACTGATAGTTTTAATGAATTTGGTATTGTACTTGTATAAATACTGTATCTTGTTGAAATGTCACCTATAAACCTGAGTGCTCAGTGACGATTATCTATCAAACTCTTCAGATCAAAATGCTTCATCAAAACGTTACAGGCTTGTGAGATTGTGTGCAACATGTCGTCTATCACACTCCTCATCTATCACCGATGTGGGGAAAAAGAACAGGGTGTGGCCAGAAATACACAAGATGCTATGGCATTACAAAACAAACAAACAAACAAACAAACAAAAATTCAAAATAACCCAGGCTATTAGTGCTTAGTTTCATTTCTTAATGACCTATTAACGAGGTCAGGAATGTTGAACAAGTTATTAGCTTTAACGAACTTGGTATAAAATTGAAGTATAATGATCTAAACTACAGAGATACTTGAAGTCTTTGTATAGTGAAGCAGCCCTGATGCTTCATTTTCTTCACTGAAACCTGTATTTATTTTTTGCGCGAAAGGCTCGGATGGTTTTTATCCATTTGGCAGCACGGATGAGGGAAGCTGAGATGGGAGAAGAAAAAAAAAATTGCTCTGAAATCAGACAGCTGGTTCTTAAGGTTCGTACAGGATACAAAAGGAAACATGTCTTACCAGACAACACAAAATGGGTCATGTTGGCCAAAAGTATTGGATCTTTTAAATCTACAATGAGAAGGGCCCTCACATGGTAGAGAGTCCATTCCTCCACCAAGCCACACATTATCAACATCAAAATCAAAAAGCACTTGAACCGAGGATAATACTAAAGCTGTTCACCAAATTTCATCCAAATCCATTCACGACTTTTCGAGTTATCCACATACATATCTGGGTTTACATCAAAACCTAAACAATTGTTCCTTGGCCCATGGCTCACCTTTCCTCCAAATTTCACCCAAATCCATTCACTACTTTTTGAGTTACACTGGGAACAAACAAACATTAACCTCCTCCAACACAGTTGGTGGAGGTAATTAATTATCTTTAGTATAAATACGGAGGTGATTATAGGAAATCGTGCACACTGATCGGTCGAGAAATTCAGACTATTTCTCGATAATCACCTCGAGTGACTCGGCAAAATGGCAGCCAATCACGTCATCATTCTTCGTAAGCACGGAAGAATTACAAATGATGAAAGAAAATGCTGTTCCTAAAATAAGAGCACTAAAGATGCTCCGAAGTTTGGTCTAAAACTATTTAAAGGTAAGGTGGGGTTGTCATTTATTTTATCGATTTCAAAAAAGTATTTTATGTGACTCGGAGTAGATAAGTGACAAGTCTGCACTATTACACTTACATGCCACTTTTAAAGTTTGAAATCAATTTTATGATTTAATAAATCTGTGTATTTACATATATGAAAACTAGTGCTGTCAAAAATGTCGCGTTATTAACGCGTTAACTTGACTCAATTTTAACGGTGATAATTTTTTTATCGCGAGATTAACGCTCTGTGACATGATGTAGGTTTTTCATAAGCTTTTGAAACTGCCAGGAACTTGGAACAGAGACAAAACGATAGCAGCTAGACTATAATGCCACGCCCCGCACAGCCAGAGTCCTCTGCCCCCCCCCCGAGAACCAGCGCGGGCAGGGCGCGCTAGTCGAGATGGGATTTATGGCTGTTTGATGGGATCCGCACCTTTGTGATCCGTTCTTTGAAAAGAGCCGTTCAAAAGACTGGCTCATTTGGCTCTTTTTAAATATTTATTCAGTTTTAAGAAGACAGCGTCTAAAGAAGCCAGATCCCTCTGAACTGTAAACTCAATGCTATCCCAGAAATCCTTTCTGTAATATGCAAATTTGGCCGCCTCTGATTGGACAGCGCGACGCATCAACAGGCAGAAAGTGTAAAAGTACAAAATGTGTTAAGTGAGCTGAAACAGTAAAGATCAGATTCAATGCAATATTTATCAACGAACAACTTAAACTTAATATAATAGTGTACTTTATATTATAATCAAGCATGTCAAGCCTACCGTCACTGTGTAACCTGTCTCTCTGATTAAAAGTTGTAGACTAACTCAAACAGTAGCTCATTTCACTCATGGTTCTTTTGCTAGCCCCGCGCCGGTGCTCGGCTTAGGTTTTACTTTGCAGTTGCTGTGACAAGATGTGTTATGCTTTGTAATAATAAAAAAAAAAACATTGGTACAAAGCAAGCCCATTCACTTTTTTATGCTGATAAGAGAATTACAATGGTCTTTTATGTGACAAAAATGTGCGATTAAATTGCGATTAATCGCGAGTTAACTATGACTGTCGCGACATTAATCGCGATTAAATATTTTAATCGCTTGACAGCACTAATGAAAACAATTATCCTCCACTTCGTCTTGGTTATTATTCACCGATATTCACTTCAACTTTGATGAATAATTGTGAAACAGAGACTAAAGAGTCATTTATGAAATTTGGTGCAGCCAATCCAGAGAAATTAGTGAAAGTCAGCTGTAAGGATTATGAGCACATTTATTTGACCTATAAAGTCATATTTATATGAAGTTTTACAGTATAATTCTTTGGTGACGGACACGTTTTTGAGCAAACTGCTGGGGGGTTTTGACGCACTCATTTCAAAATCACTGTCTTCCAGAATAAACTTTTATGACACTGGACTCATTTTGTGGTGACACGCCCCATTAGTTTTTGCCGATCTTAAAGGTGCAGACAGCAAGTTCTCTTTACATGTTAGATCCATAGACATGTACAAGTGAACACTGATACTAACCTCAGATTCTTAAATCTGGAATGCGGGAATAAAAATGCTTCATTTTAATTAGTAGATATTTAACAGTTATTCCACAAAATAGAGTCGTACATGAGCTGATAGCCGATAAGGCACGTAGCACCGAGTTGTCTATAATCCGTGTATGACGAGATTGAGTGGAATAACTGTTTTATTCTATCCACATTCACTGGATTTTGAGAAACAGAGCATTTTTTTTGCAAATTCGATAAATAATTAAAAAAAATAAAACTTTATACAAAACGTCCAACAAAATAATTTCCACGATGATTCTTGGGGGGGGGCACTCTCACCATCAAATACCGGATTCCATATTTTGTTGCTTTTTTTTCTTGGTATTTTTGGGGGTTTTGTTTTCGAATAGAGTTTTTATTGCGTCCTCAGTTGGTTCAGCAACACGCTCCGCCATTTTGTTTTTCTACTCACTGTATATGAGCTGATAGCTTAGTAGTAGTCGCCAATCAGAGCACACGATTGCTCATATACAGTGAATGTGGATAGAATTTAAAAAAAAAAAAGATTTCTATTTCTATTTCAGTACCAAAACGACAGTTATGAGTGTAAGAATGTTCTCTTCCAAAGCAAATGGTTTTGGGTTGAAAATCTGATTGGCTGAGGTGCACTGTACAGTCCGATATAACACACAAACACCCCTCTGAATTCTGTATGAACACACCAGGTTTTAAACCAACAAATACGCTGAACTTAAGCTACTGAGGAATCTCATTATGTTTATCTTTGTTCATTATGTTGCTTTACAACCAAACTGGGCGGCACGGTGGTGTAGTGGTTAGTGCGGTCGCCTCACAGCAAGAAGGTCCGGGTTCGAGCCCAGCAGCTGGCGAGGGCCTTTCTGTGCGGAGTTTGCATGTTCTCACCGTGTCCATGTGGGTTTCCTCTGGGTGCTCCGGTTTCCCCCACAGTCCAAAGACATGCAGGTTAGGTTAACTGGTGACTCTAAATTGACCGTAGGTGTGAATGTGAGTGTGAATGGTTGTCTGTGTCTATGTGCAGCCCTGTGATGACCTGGCGACTTGTAGTCAGCTGGGATAGGCTCCAGCTTGCCCGCGACCCTGTAGAACAGGATAAAGCAGCTAGAGATAATGAGATGAGACAACCAAACTGATTATATGACTCATGCTAAATTAATTAATTATCGCACATTATATTTTATAACATTTGTAATATTTATAAATATTTATCTCAAATGTGTTCCTCATCATGCTATACACTAACGCACACCCTCTGGAGGTCAATTGCTTGATTAGGAAATTAAATTAACGTTATCAAGACTCAAACCGTGGTAGGACACAATGACTTCTTTTCATTCGAAACTGTTAAAGCTGTTCAAACAAACCGAAGCGAATTAAGAGCAGTGACAAATCCTTAATTATTAAATTACTTCCGAATTAATTAGCTGTTGACAATAAAGCCGAGACGAATTCACATGACTAAACACACAGGATGTTTACCATTTTATGTTTATCTCCGAGATGCTTTTTTTTTAATAATCACAGCACGGACTCTTTTCCGGCTGTCTGGCTTTGACCTGTAAAGTGTAAATCAACACCCAACGCTGTGGACTTTCTCGCTACAGGTTTGAAGAGTTCTTACTTGCCACTTGCATCATTACTGGAACATGATTTCCCCCCCCCTTCCCTTCTCCTCGTCATGTTGGTGTGTGATGTGGAGGGTTTTGAAGCCTTGCCGAGGGTCAGACAGTCCACCTGCTCGCCAACCTCACAGCTCTCAGGATTTTCCCTCCGGGAATAGAAAGTCTATGTCTGTTATCATTAAAGCAACACTTGGCATATGTTGCTTCACTTGGCCACTTCCACTCATAGATTATACATTTCTAAATCATACAAGCTTGGAACACTTTGTAGACCAGTTGAGGGGTCCCCCCCCTCGACATTTTACTTAAAAACAAGTGCAAAGAGAATCATTATTAAACACCGCCATGTATGATGAGAAAACGCTAATCTGAGTTTTCATTAAACTTAATTAGAATGATTTTTTTTCCCCCCAGATATTTTCCAGAGAGCCTCTTGGGCGGCTTTATTACCAATACACCAAATATTTAGCCAATTAAATTTAACATTTTTGGTTTCTGACACCTCAAAGAGCAATAACATGCTGGAGTTTCTTCATTTACTCTTTATGCTTTTTTTCAGAAGATAGAAATCAACCTGTATGACAATACCACACTGGGTTAGCACATTTAAACTTCCTTAAAAAAAAAAGTATGACACACACCGGCCACTTTAAAAGGAACTTGTTCTTGATTCTAAGATCCCTGTTCTTGGCTGCAGGAGTGGAACCCAATGTGTTCTTTTGCTGTTGCTTTTCTGCCGAGATGCTTTTCTGCTCACCACGGTTGTAAAGAGTGATTATACGAGTTACTACCGTATATCCTTCCTGGCAAAAAAACTCGAACCAATCTGTCCATGTTCTGATCTCTGACCTTTTATCAACAAGGTGTTTGTTTCCACCCACAGAGCCGTCGCTCACTCACTCAGTGTTTGTTTTTTTGGTTTTCACACTATTCTGTGTAAACTCTAGAGACTGTTGTGTGTGAAAACCCCAGGAGGAGATCAGCAGTTTCTGAAATACTCAAACCTTCATGCTCCATCTGACTCAAACCAACACCCATACCACAGCGAAAGAAAGAAAGTCACACTCTGAGATCACACTTTTTCCCATTCTGATGTTTCAACATTGTGAACATTGATTAAAGGAGAACTGAAGGCATTTTTTTTTTTTTTATTATCAACATTCTATTTATCTAATTTTATTAAATATAGGAATGCATGTTTGATCGCTGTTTGGTCACTGCTATAGCAAGTTCTGAGTGTTTGAAATATGCTCTGTACAGTAATATATCAGTCCATATGTCAAAGCAACGGCCGTAAACGAGATTCGTTGAGACCTGTACGAGACATCGTAGGACGAAAGTAAAACGTCCAGCGGAAATCAAAGTCACCAACATCTGCCAACATTGCCAAAAGCCGCGCGCGCCCTCTTTCGAATGCTGATGTAATCAAGCCGGAAGTTTTGTTTGTTTTGATAGCAATCAGGAAAGCTTGAAAAAAGTAAGCAATAATCGTCATTTAAACTCGTTTTTGTGCAATATTTCGTTTGGAAAACAGTTTTCAGAATGGCAGCACTGACACCTGGCTGACACTTCTTCACATTTCAAAGTCTCGCACAAGTCTCGTGAAGATCGCATGGATAAGCGACGCCTGCCGTGGACCAAACGAAATAAATTCAACACGGCTAAAAACCGAATAGGCCGATAAGTATAATATTTAATTGCAATTAGTTGCCAATACGAGTCACGATATAAGGTTACTAAAACCGAAAACGTCACTGAATAACACGTTAATTAAGAAATAAAGCAAGTTTAAAAATGACTTCAGTTCTCCTTTAAGTGAAGCTCTTGATTTGTATCTCCATGATGTTATGCATCAAGGGATCGGCTGATTGGAGCAGGGCTTTCCCCAAAGTGCAGATACATGGTGCTCTGCTACGCTGTGCGAAGTTGGCGCCGTGCTGTCACGTGCACATCAAAAAAAAAAAATCAATCAATACTGTAAGTTGAACAATGTAGAGTACTTTCCGCATTGAAATCTCTCCTATTCCCCTCTGAAAATGAGTAATAACTACAGAAATAGGAAGATATTGTAATCTATAGGTCTAGATTATCCTGGTACTCGACCCAGAAGTGAAAGTGTTTCGCTGCGTGCACTGACTGCCATTCGCAAACATACATAAAACCATGTTGTAGGTACTGGGCGCTAGATGGCGCTGTTGCATGATTTGACCTTGATTCTGTTCCTGGTATTATACGGCAGGCTTTTGTGTGTGACTTTTGCCTGTTGGGTTGCAGGTCTGTAGCTGACAGCCGTGTTGCTATCATTCTAATTTCAGCTGCTATATCGTTCAATATTATGCTTTTTTTTTTGTGGAATAAAATTAAAATATTTCTCTGAATTGAGTGTTTCCAGTGTTTTCATCTCAAATCTAATTTTACCCTTTAAAATTTTGCCCCTTGGATATTTCACAAGGTAAAAAACAGCAAATGTAATAATGTTGAATTGTGCCTAAATCAGCCCCAGATGCCAGCAGAAGGCACCATTTGAAGAATCTAATGACAAAATTTTTCAGGGGGAGTGTGCCCCCGGGACCCCCCTCGCGGCCGGGCCTTATGGGCTGAGCTCCGCTTCAGTAGCACCGCTGGGTTTTTTTTTTTTCCTGAGGAAAGCCCTGTAAACAACTGCATAAAATAGCAGGTGGATGGGTGTGCCTAATAAAGTGTCCGGTGAGTGTGTATGAGATCTGCTGAATGTTTAAAAGTAATACGGCTCATGATATTCAGGAGATCTTTGTTCTGAAGAACGATAAGACGAACAGGTGCTACTAGAGAACTCGATATTTCTGAATCGCCTCTATTGATCACCCGAGCGCTTTATCAGTCAGATTCTCATCAGATTGATGAATCAATCTGACTTTTCTCGCCACTGCGGGTGCTCCATCACATCCCCGGCTTATTAGTGTTCTCTAGAAGACATTTATTGACGGAGAGGACAAACTTACTTTTTCATTTTTATTCATTACGCTGAGCAAATCCTGCCGTGGATCTTTAGAACAGGGGAGGGAAAAAAAGTAGTTCTTTTTAACAACTGATTTCTTGCACTTCTACACAACCTGTGACGGATATGCACTCGAGCCTCCGTGCGGAATCGCTTTGCTCCCCCCGTCTTTGAGTGTGATGCATTCAAAAAGGGAACAGATCCAATCTGAGACGAGTTCACGGTCAAACTTGGCTCTTTCGCGAAATGGATTCGGCGGTGGTGTGGAATTGGCGTGGCAGGACGCATTGTCAGGACCGAGATCCTTTGTGCCATCTGGAAGTCTCGCTCGGTCGGTGTGGCAAATACATGAGTAATGGCACAAAGCCTCTGTTACAAGGGCATCCAATTAGATTGAGGTCTGAATAGGGCACAGAGACACGATCTACATATCTATTCATCACGCCGTGTCATGTTTCGCACTGTCTCGTTACAAATATGCTTGTACAGGCCGTGACCCTGGTGAGGGGAAAAAAAAAAGATCTCTGGCCCTGGATAAACAGGAAACAGCATGACGGCGCAGGCTGGTACCCTGAGTGTGAAATGTCAAATCTATAAAATGTAGAAAATATCGTCACTGTCACAGCTGGACGGTCCTGACCATAAACACTGCATGGCATTCTGTAATATTCTGAAAGGTTACAACAAACTAAATACATGATTATTAATGAACAATTATTCACTGATATTCACTGAGCCTGAGCATAAATACACACGATTATTAAAAAAAAAAACATCGTATAACTTCGCGGCGCAGACTTGTCCATTATTTCCGCCGAGTCACAGAAAATACTTTGTTTTGAAACAGATAAAATAAATCCCAACTCCACCTTCCCTTTGAATAGTTTTAGACCAAACTTCACACCATCTTTAGTGATTTTAGGAACAGCGTTTCTATCATCATTTGTAATTCTTCCTTACTTACAGTGACGAAGCGATCGGCCGCCATTGTTGCAGAGTCGCTCGAGACGATCATCGATAAATATTCTATCCACATTCACTGGTTATGAGCAATCGTGCACTCTGATTGGCTACTCTGCTACTAAGATATCAGCTCATATACCGTGAGTAGAGAAAACAAAAATGGCGGCGCGCGTTGCTGAACCAACCGAGGACGAAATAAAAAGTACTTGAAAACAAAGCCACAAAAATTGCTCAGTATTGAAACAAAACAGAAATAGCTAAAATATAGTTTTTAGAAGAAAAAGAAGAAAACCCCCCAAAAAATACAGAGCAACAAAATATGGAATGAAAGTATTTGATGGTAAGAACTTACCTTTTTCTATTTTTCAAGAATCATCATCATCGCATTTTTCACAAATTACTCCTGTCATTTTGCCAGTTTGTTTACATTCTATGCAGAAATTATTTTGGACATTTTATTATTATTTTTTTTTAATCGCATTTGCAAAAAAAAAAAAATGCTCTGTTTTTCAAAATCCAGTGAATGTGGATAAATACAACAGTTACTCCACTCAATCTCAGTGCTACGCGTCTCGTCAGCTATCGGCTCACATACGACTCAATTTCGTGGAATAACTGTTAAATAGCCTGGATTTCTCAACCAGCCAATCAAAGCACACAATTTTAGTCACCTGTGTATTTATAGTAAAAACATAATTCTCGACGTCCTGCATTTTGATTTGATTGAGCTTTAAATTTTTATATCCAATTCCCAGATCTCATCTCATCTCATCTCATTATCTCTAGCCGCTTTATCCTTCTACAGGGTCGCAGGCAAGCTGGAGCCTATCCCAGCTGACTACGGGCGAAAGGCGGGGTACACCCTGGACAAGTCGCCAGGTCATCACAGGGCGGACACATAGACACAGACAACCATTCCCAGATCATTTTGTAAAATTCGCAACACTTTCTATTAGGAAAAGAAAATCTGAAGCTTGATTTAAGCGAATATATCCAAGGTTGAATCTCATTGTATTTGGTTTACTGATTATTCCATTGAGAATGTCACTAAATCTGAGTATATTCATTTGCTAAAATGTGATTACAGTAAATCCAAAACAAGGTTCTGGGATTAAAGCCTCTTAATTAACCTGTTAAACTCTGATCCAGAGTTCTTTAAAATTCTTTAAAAATTTTAATTTGACATGAACGAATCTACTTGAGGTCTGAATCCTTTCTTTTGCTTTCGCAGCTTTCCTACATTAACCACATCATCTCATGTGCTTGATTTTGTATGCAGATTACTAATAATTAATTCTTCCAGTTTTGTTTTTTTTAAGCACTAAAATGACAACAACTCATATCCTGAATACAGGAGTCTTTTTTTTTTTCGGGGGGGGGGGTAAAACTTTACTAATGTCTATTTCCAGAACAAACAGATTAGCAAAGAGAACTCCCTGCAAACTCGGGACATTTTAAAAGGTCAGTACAAACAGCTCTAGGAGTTCTGGACTTTTCCATCAGTGCTAAAAAGCCCTACAAGGCTTGACGACATGACAGCGATCAAAACTGGTGTGTTGCACACTTAAATTTCACGTTAAACTGGTCAGCAGCAAACAAATCCCATGATGGTTTATCGATTCCTGGAACGAATTCCCATCCTGCAGAGCAATAACAGATTCCTGAGGCAGAGAGTGAGCAAATCGCACATTGTTTTGTGACTGGTGTCCCAGCACGACCGAATAAATAAAGAAAGAAAGAAAAGAAAGAAAAATCTCTCTTAAAAAAAAAGAACTATCCTTTCTTTAATAAAACGTAGGCAATCTTATCTTGCTGATCGATATTTTGGCCTGTAAATGACTGATTTCACCGCAGGGCTTCGATTCAAACTCAATTTCAACTGAAACATGACGGAACGTTGCGAAGGAAACGATTGAAAAGGCGACTTCATCGTTTATCCTTGATTCTCTGTAATTCACTGCTCTTTTGTGAGCTCCTGGAAAAATTTTAATAAATAAAAAAAATCAAAGCTCTAACGTGCACTTCTGGATATATGAAAAATTGTAAAGGTTTAAATCTTTTTGAGTGCCCTAATCAAAGTGTCCTCGCATGAGAGGTTAGTGGAGTGTCCTTGATGGCTTCGTTGAATGCTTCCGAAACAAACGCTGTAAGTTTGCAGCAAATTAAAGAGAAGGGGCCACAGAGGACAGCAGGGTGCGCGATGACAGTTTTATGAAAGGCTATAAAGCATGTGGATGAGTGAGATTTTGCCGGAGTCTCGCTTTTATGACGACTTCCCCGAACGCGCTGTGCTCTTTAACACGGGGCTTACACGAGGGACGCTAATGGTGACTGGTGTTCCCTTGGTGAAAGGAAGCAGCTGACAAACAAGCTCTTAAACTGAATCAAGGGACATGTGTTGGCTCTGAAAGCATGGGAACGGGAGCCATATTGGCCAGATTTGAGGCAATACTTGCCAATAAACAAAATATTGTGCTCCTGAGCTTCGAATCTAATCTAATCTGGCGAGGAGGCGGTTGAGCAGAGGCGCAGAGCTGTCCACAAAAGCCTGCTCAGATCTCTCCTTTGAGGACAAGCCCACCATTACTCACTGTAGCTGGATCATTTTGGAAGCAAAGTCAAGGAGAGGAGACATATTGGCTTGGAAAAAGTTGAGATGAGGGGAAATGAGAGGCATGCTGTCACTACAAAGCACACAGAGTTGACGCTCGCGCTAGTGATGATGACCCCACCTAAGGGCTTAAAGAATGATAAAAAAAAAATGGAAGAAATACATCTAAGGAAAGGCTTAAAGGCTCAGCCAAGGCACCTCCAGGCAGTTGGGTAAAGGGGAACACACACACACACACACACACACATACACACACACAAAATTATGCACAGCTCTGCAGCACTGGCCTGAAAGAACTCTTTAGAAAACACACACACACACACACACTGGGTTTCTCTCAAAACCTAAACATCAGTCAACAAGGAAAACACAGTCTTAGAATCCACTCACACAAGTAATACCGTAAGTCCAAAGGAAAAGCGATCTGAAATCGATGGTCTCAAACGGGATGGCTGATTACACGGAGTTCTTTAAAAACTGCTGGAGGTCGTGAGGGAATTTTGTATTTAATGCTGATCAATCAAGGAAACACACCAATTAGTTAAGCAGACCATCGATGTCGAGACGAACGCCAAACACCATCGGGGCAAACCAAAGCCAAGAGGAAGCCATGGATCGCTTTAGCACGAGGTTAACGGGGTGCATCATTTTCCAGACATTGAGCCCATGTCCTGCACCTACACGCTCGATACACTGGGGGTTGGACTCCCTTACTACAGCCAGTTAACACATTGTGCATGAACGTTGCGCTCAAGAATCTGTATTAAATTCCATTCAGATCATATCTAAACATGCCTACCGCCTACCACATCACCCAACTGAATAATGTTATAAACGTATAAATCCATCTCACACACACACACACACACACACACACACACACACACACACACACACACGAGTACGTTATTGACTCTTGGTCCTTTTGCGACTCTCTCTGTTCTGTGCTACTGATACGATATCTTGTTGTACCTTTCTGTGATGCATCTTGTACCTTAAAAGGTAAAACAGTGTCACCTCGGCTGCAAGGAAAAGTATCACTATACCATATCACAATACAGACATAAACATATCAAGTACAGTCAAGCCGGAAAGTCTGCACACCCCTTTCATCTTCTCCACATTTTATTATGTTACAGATTTATTCTACAATAGACTGGGTTCATTTTCTGTCACCAAATTCTCCAAAAAATAGCCCATAATGGCAAAGTGAAAGCGGGTTTTTAGCCATTCATGCTAATTTATTAAAAATCAAAATGTAAAATATCATATGTACACGAGTGTGCACACCCTTTGATATGACACCCAAAATAATAAGTTCAATTTATATAGTGCCTTTCTCAAAACCCAAGGTCGCTTTACAATTATAGGGAACAAATAAATAAACAAATTTATTTATTTATTTTAAAAAAAGTCCATTAAATAGAGGCCAGGATGTCATTCCAATGGTGTAGCAGCCACAGTCCCACCAAAAGGCGCACGAAAACAAGTCCCACACCGCCAGCACAGCCGCTGTGCTGCCGCCGGGCAACGTCACTCAGAACACCACGCCATGGATCCACAAAGTGAGCACAGAAGCACCGCCATGCAGAGCGCTGGTATGTCCCAAACTGCCTGCACAGCCGCCGCAACGCCACCGAGCAACATCGCTTTGAACACCACGCCAAGCACTAAAGCACAGAGCGCTGGACAACCACGATGTTAAAATGAGCAACGAGCTCACTGCAGTCCGTAGCTAGGAGCACAGGCATCACCCACGGCGAACCAAGGCCTGGAGGGAACCGACGCCCAAAACTGGATCCGGAGCTACACCACCACCAGTGAACAAAAACACTCAAACAAAAACAGACATCAAACTACACAAACACACACACACAGGCTAGATTAGGGATAAAATTAGCTCATGTTTTAAGTCGTTCACATTCTGTAAAGCTGCTTTGCGACAATGTTTATTGTTAAAAGCGCTATACAAATAAACTTGACTTGACTTGACACACACACACACACACACACACACACAAAAAAGTGAGCCGAGGTGCATTTTGTTTCCGCTGATACTGCTTGATGCTTCAACTTAATTGGAGTCCACCTGCAGTAAATTCAATTGATTGGACGTGATTGGGGATTGCCAACAGCTGCCTATACAGGGAGTGCAGAATTATTAGGCAAGTTGTATTTTTGAGGATTAGTTTTATTATTGAAAAACAACTATGTTCTTGATGAACCCAAAAGACTCATAAATATCAAAGCTGAGTATTTTTGGAAGTTGGAGTAGGGCTTTCTTAGTTTTAGCTATCTTAGGAGGATATCCGTGTGTGCAGGTGACTATAACTGTGCATAATTATTAGGCAACTTAACAAAAAACAAACATATACCCATTTCACTCATTTATTTTCACCAGGGAAACCAATATAACAACTCAACATTCACTAATATACAATGCTGGCATTCAAAAAAAAAAAAAACAAATCAGTGACTAATATAGCTGCCTTTCTTTACAAGGACACTCAAAAGCCTGCCATCCATGGATTCGGTCAGTGTTTTGATCTGTTTGCGATCAACATTGCGTGCAGCAGCAACCACAGCCTCCCAGACACTGTTCAGAGATGTGTACTGTTTCCCCTCCTTGTAGATCTCACATTTGATGAGGGACCACAGGTTTTCTATGGGGTTCAGATCAGGTGAACAAGGAGGCCACGTCATTAATCTTTCTTCCTTTAGACCCTTTCTGGCCAGCCATGCTGTGGAGTACTTGGATGCGTGTGATGGAGCATTGTCCTGCATGAAAATCATGTTTTTCTTGAAGGATGCTGACTTCTTCCTGTACCACTGCTTGAAGAAGGTGTCTTCCAAAAACTGACAATAGGACTGGGAGTTGAGCTTGACGCCATCCTCAACCCGAAAAGGTCCCACAAGCTCATCTTTGATGATACCAGCCCATACCAGTACCCCACCTCCACCTTGCTGGCGTCTGAGTCGGACTGGAGCTCTCTGCCCTTTGCTGATCCAGCCACGAGCCCATCCATCTGGCCCATCAAGACTCACTCTCATTTCATCTGTCCATAAGACCTTAGAAAAATCAGTCTTGTGATACTTCTTGGCCCAGTCTTGACGTTTCATCTTGTGTGTCTTGTTCAGTGGTGGTCGTTTTTCAGCCTTTGTTACCTTGGCCGTGTCCCTGAGTATTGCACACCTTGTGCTTTTTGACACTCCAGTGATGTTGCAGCTCTGAAATATGGCAAAACTGGTGGCGAGTGGCATCTTGGCAGCTTCACGCTTGACTTTCCTCAGTTCACGGGCAGTTAGTTTGCGCCTTTTTTTTTCAACGCGCTTCTTGCGACCCTGTTGACTATTTTGAATGAAGCGCTTGATTGTTCGATGGTCACGCTTCAAAAGCTGGGCAATTTTAAGAGTGCTCCATCCCTTTGCAATATATGTCACTATTTTTGACTTTTCTGAGTCCGTCAAATCCCTCTTCTGACCCATTTTGCCATTTTGCCTAATAATTTTGCACACCTGATATAGGGTGTTGATGTCATTAGACCACACCCCTTTTCATTACAGAGATGCACATCACCTGGTATGCTTAATTGGTAGGAGGCTTTCAAGCCTATGCAGCTTGGAGTAGGCCAACATGCATAGAGGGGGTAATGTGGTCAACATACTCATTTGCCTAATAATTCTGCACTCCCTGTATTGTCCCACAGTTGACAGTGCATATCAGAGCAAACTCCAAGCCATGGGATCAAAGGAATTATCTGCAGACCTCAGAAACAGGATTGTGTCAAGGCATAGATCTGGAGAAGGGTACAGAAAAATTGCTGCAGCTTTACAGGTCCCAAAGAGCACAGTGGTCACCATTCATAAATGGAAAAAGTTTGGAACCACCAAGAATCTTCCTAGACCTGGCCGCCTGGCCAAACTGAGCGATCAGGGAAGATGGGCCTTGGCCAGGGAGGTGAGCAGGAACCCGAGGGTCACTCTGACAGAACTCCAGCGTATCCTTGTCGGGATGGGAGAACCTTTCAGAAGATCAACCATCCAAGCAGCACTCCACAAATCAGGCCTTTATGGTAGAGTGGCCAGACGGAAGCCACTCCTTAGTAAAAGGCACGACAGCCCGCTTGGAGTTTGCCAAAAAGCACCTAGAGGACTCTCAAACCATGAGAAACAAGATTCTCTGGTCTGATGAAACCAAAATTTAACTTTTTGGCCTGAATACCAAGCGTCACGTCTGGAGGAAACCAGGCACCGCTCATCACCTGGCTAATGCCATCCCTACAGTGAAGCATGGCGGTGGCAGCATCATGATGTGGGGATGTTTTTCAGCAGCTGGAATGGGGCAACTAGTACTGATAGAGGGAAGGATGAATGCAGCTAAGTACACCGAGATCCTTGAAGAAAACCTGCTCCAGAGCGCTCTGGACCTCAGACTGGGGCGAAGGTTTACCCTCTAATATGACAACGACCCGAAGCACACAGCCAAGAGAACAAATGAGTGTCTTCGGAGAAAGTCTGAGAATGTCCTTGAGTGGCCCAGCCAGAGCCCAGACCTGAATCCAATTGAACATCTGTGGAAGGAGCTGAAAATGGCTGTGTACCGATGCTCCCCATCCAACCTGACAGAGCTTGCAAGGATATGCCAAGAGGAATGAGCAAAAATGTGGCAGACCACAGAATCCAGGGACACATGTCGGCCGAAACGAATCCGAGATAATCGCAAAAGAAGCATTTTTTTTCGAAATTTGTGATTTTTGGTTTTTTCCATCATGTGCAAGTTGAGATCTTGAAGAATGCAATCACTATTTCAGATAATAGATTGTTTTGTTGGAAAAGCATACATTTTTTGTTGCAAATTGTCTTGTTTTTGTCAGGACAGTAGCCTGCTGGGGGTGTGGGTAAATTACCATATGGGCCATTCACATGAAGATTCAAGTCATTTGTTTTGTTTTTTTCGCGAATCAGCTGTATGATCCGAGTTGAGCACGTGGCAACTTAACCTGCATAGAGATGTGTGATTTCACTATGGAATGAGGAAGCTAAACAGAGCGCAGAGGAGCAAACACCGTGAAGCAGACACTTCGGTATTTACATCGGAGATCACCATTTCTAGCAAAAAAAAAACGCAACCTCGTTTTCCAGATTGAATGGAATACTTGAATGATTGGATGATACATGGACCGTTCTAGGATTACATTCCATCGGAGGCACTGGTGTGTGCAAGGCGCCGTTTCTCTTTCTGATGGGGTAAGTTTATTAATCTAAGGCTGTGTGGTTATTTTTGCATGTAACGGAGAGTGTTGTGGTTTGGTTAAGCCTAGGTCACAACCGGACGTACGATTTTTTGGCGTTTCCCAAATCACTGCGGGTTTTTTTTGTTCACGGAGAAAGACGCGCGTTGGCCGTAAGTTTGTCTTGCAACCTGAAAAAAAACGTAAGCGCCCGTAGAGTTTGTTTGACATGACAAAGAACCTCTGCGGCCGGTCTGCGGCTCGAAAATCAGTGCATCACACGCGCGCTCTCTTGCTTTTCACACGCGCGCTCTCGTGCGTTTCATGCGCGCTCTCCGTGTGTTTCTTGCGTTTTTTGCGTGTAGACCGGCTGTAGGAGCGCGTACTGTACGGCCGGTTGTGACCGAGGCTTTACATGAAACTAGTGTTGTGTTAGTTGTGTCATCATCGTGCTATCTTTCTTTCTTCCGGTGTGAGTAATTTTTCAACCACAAAACGTTAAAGTATACTTTAGGACTTATCTTTGTACTTCATAATTGTGTTGGGCATACTTTGCATGGAAGGAAAACTGACGTGGTGATCTTTGTTTACATGAAAGTAGTATCGTGCTAGCTCGTAGGGGGTAGGGCTTTCCTTAATGTCATGCAAATGAGCACCATTATGTGCCCGCCCTACACCCAGAGTAGCTGAGATGGAAAACTTTGAGGGCGATTTTCTCCCTTTTCTGTTTTAAGAAGTATACACTTTCAAAAGGCCACACATTCTTCAAATATTGTCAGATCTCCACATGGAAGGCATCATTGGAAAGCTTAGAAACTGTACTTTCTGAATCTGTCAATAACTAAAAATGCCCCCGGGCAGACACGTGTCCCTGGATTCTGTGATCTGCCACATATATTATTAACATCATAATAAATTGACACAGTATGTTTTTTTTCTGCGATACTATAAATATCTAAATTCAAAACATATCTAACATGCCTACCGCCTACCACATCATCCAACTGAATAACATTATAAACGTATACAGCCATCTCACACACACACACGAGTACGTTATTGACTCCTGGTCCTTTAGCTACCTTCTCTGTTCTGTGCTACCGATACGATATCCTGCTGTACCTTTCTGTGATGCATCTTGTACCTAAAAAGGTGTGTATCATGCATTTTTAAAGCTTTGCTCTAAAATGTAATTAAAAAGGTACAAAAGATAATAAGGTGTCACCTCGGCAGCAAGGAAAAGTTCAGTTTAGTACCATTTTGTTTGAAACAGTTCAGGATCATCATCGTGCCCCAAAACCTGATCTACAGTCCATCAAAAGTGGCAGTTAGTGGCGATATATCATCCATATCACGATAAATTACCATCACAGTATGTTTTTTTCTGGGATACTTTAAATATTTTATTTCTTCCTTACTTTTCATTAAATAAAGTATCTTCATTGTGACTGCTTTCTTTCTTAACCCTTTGATGCAAAACATGGGCCAAAAGTGACCCGGCTGAGTTTTTATCTTCTATGTCTTTGCAATAAATTAATTCCATCATTCAGTATTCAAGGTATTCCTCAATTAACTTGTTTTTGATCATCATACAGCCTTATTTTATTTTTTCCTTTCTTACTTTTTAAATAAAAACCCTTTTTGTATCACTACCCTTCTAATGAACAACATGGGTCAAAAACGACCTGCATTCATTTTCCAGGTTATTTCATGTATGGCTGAGTGTTTCTATGATATACTTTTGAAATAAATTCATTTTGTCATTTACTTTTCCAAATATGCAGTAAATATCTTGGTTTTGTTAAGCACAAATCATCATTTTTATTTTTCCTTTCTTAAGTTATGAACAAGCACAGCTTTTGCAATTCTACATCAAGTTTACACACATGGGTCAGAACCGACCCGCACGCATTTACTCCAGCGTTTGGTGGGAACTGTGAATTGTGCTTGTGTCAGACATTTCACAGCTCAGCACAGCACCCTTTGCCCATCTAATACATGGAAGGAATGTTTTTCAATTGTTCTAACATTACCTTAGAAAAAAATTGATGATGTTTAGGTTCCCTTGAGAGTGAGTAGATTACTTGTCAGAAAGTTACAAGTAATTACTATTAGCTACCGAGCTGTTGACATATTCTACTTTAGTTAGCTAATTTTATTGTAGTTGGCTTAGCTAACTACATAGTTAATAAATAAATAACTGGCCCCATTCACTGCTAAAGTAATTACTTGAAACAAATTATTATTATTATAGTATTAAGACATTTAATTTTAAATCACACTTGGATGACCCATGTGTAGTAATATAAAAAGTATTTTTGTTCATAAAGTAGGAAAGAAAAAATTAAATTCATGATTTGTGGTAATTAAAAACAAGATATTTAAAGAATACTTGGAATATTCAATCATAAAATAAATTGATTTCAAAAGATAGAGCAAAGAAAAACTCAGTCAGCATGAAGTAACCTGGAAAATGAATGCGGGTCATTTTTGACCCATGTTGTGCATTAGAAGGGGTGCGCATATGTTTTGCATCAAAGGGTTAATTTCCTGCTAGGAGATGTTTAGACCAATATATCGTGATGCATACAGTATTGTACAAAATGTCTTCCAGAATCACATGATATTGTTGTCATGGGGCTCACCGGTAGCATCAGGCTGATTTGCGACATGAAATGATGGTTGTGACTTTCGACAACAGAAAACAAAGAAGTCGTCTTACATGAGGGATGTGCTCATAACCACAATCATCATCATCATCATCATCATCATGAGAGAAAGCTGTGTAGGTAGATTTCCGAATGGAAACCCGTCCCCCAGGATGGTCTTCAGACTTTAGTTGAAACTCATTTACGTTCAGCAGAATCTGCTTTTTAAATCAAAGTGAGGTGGAATATAAACCAAACGTAGCACTATTAAAGCTGGATATTGCTCGAGATAAAAGTTCCATAAAGTCGTGAAAATCTCCTGCGCTCATTTTTACGCCCCTCCTGCCCCACGGGAGTGATTGGACACACCATCTCATCCAGACACACCACACACTCAGGGCTGGGATGCTCCTGTTTCGGACTCTAATGATGCTGTGATGGACCGAACGCATTGTTTTACCACAAAGCCCCGACTTGGAGCGGCTTTATCCGCCGCATCGCTTTCCCATTCAGCCGCGGCTGCTCCGTCAGCCCTCACCGCGTAATGCCCCCTTAACGAGCCTCAAAATGCTTTATGTTTTGATGCATTGCTGTCCGTCTGAAAAGTAATACAGAAATGGACGAAAAGCATTAGCATTTTACTAACCGACATCGCTCGGCGGAGTAGAAGAAGAAGAAAAAAAAAGAGCGAAAGCCTAATGACCACTTTAGTTTGGAACCTAACATGGTTATAGGCGGGGATGAGGGGGTGTCGTGTAAACCGATCCTGAAGGATAGACGGCTGCTCTCAGAGTTGTGGAAATTTAGCACAAATTAAATTACGTACAGATTTAAAAACAATTGATCAAAGACACTCATGTCGCTTGTTTAAAGCGGAGTTGTACTGTGTACAGTGTATCCAAGGCCATGTACGTAGTGAGTCGACTCTTAAAAAAGCAATCATTTTCTTTACAAATTCAAGGACTCGATAGACACAAATGAGGAATAGTCTTTTGATTCTTGAAAGCACGTCTCTACGTCGTGACCCATTTCGCACCTGTGTTTCATCAAGCTCCTCGTACAATGTTGATGAAGCAAAGTGTGTGTTAAGAGCAGCCACAATACCTGGCAATAACATCCAGCCAACAGCTATTGACTCGAGCACAATATTCAAATCTTCCAACGCAGCCGGATTCAGAGATCTAAAGTGCTCGCCAATTATACCAAAATATCAAACTCATCAGTGTCGAGTGGAGGGTTTGGGTCCTACTGGTTGGAGGAAAGTAAACCACCGCTGGTCAGAGGGGGAAAAAAAAAACACAACTCCAACACAGCACACTAGTCAACATGCGAATCTAAAGCTCTACACAGAGCAGCTACGACAGGCTCCGTCCACAGATGCAACATGAAATCCTTCCACTTCCTGTTTGGTTCATGCATTTATGTACCAGTATCCATATCCAGAGTGTGGAGAAGTGCAAAATTCATTCACAAGCCAAACAGTGGAGTGAAAGTGAACTCTAATGTCATATTTTGGTTGTGCACAGACTCTACAATTAATACACTATCAAACAATAATAAATCCAAGTGTATAAGACATGATGGTATATTTTTGATCTGCGTATTATAACAAAGTGAAGTTCCATACATAAGGCATGATTTTTGATGGCTTTTGCGACCATACGATGGCTGTACGTACAAGCTACATCCGGCTACCACCACAAGGAACCCGGTCATAACCGCAAGGCAACAAGGCAACGTATCTCATAAACACTTCACCACTGCACAATGAAACTTGTATCTTTTTTTACGCATGATAGCTAGGTTTTTATCCAGCACCAACACACATCTTACGGAAAATATTGACGAAAAAGATTTTTTTTTCCCCATAGCGGGTGACATATCTTTGCATTGTTTTTTTTTTTTTAACCTGAACGATTTCTTACTCTGCATGGTCATGTAAACAATTATTGTATCGTTCTATAGCATCTTTCCTTTGTTGTAGATAATCTAAACCTAACTCGGATCGATAGCGATTAGTTCTTATGTCTGATGACAGTAACTCTACAGTAGTGCTGTAAAGGGAAGGCGCTGGTTCACTGCTGTCCCCCAGGCACCCAGCAGAGTCACACCATGATAAATATGGTGGTGTTGTTTCTGAAGCATGGCATGAATATGTATCCTAACTGTGATGTGTCTCTCATTATCAATGTCACAATAATGGCATAAGACAATGCAGTGATTTATTGAAGTGAAAAACATGAATCAATTCGATGGGTCACTCATGGTGCTGTAATATTATTCTATTTCACAGCAATTTTTGTGGTTTTGCAAATATTTTGCTCATGGACTCATCAGGAGTTCCACTTTTGGGCAGCCTCACACAAACACACACACACACACAGTAAAAATGGGTTAATGAGTCATCTTTAGAGCTGGCACTGATCCTGGTATCGTTTTTGGGTTGGTATGAACAAAAATACTGGTGAAAACATACTGGAAATTGGATCGGTCAAACAAATGGCAAAGATCGGAATTAAATCTGGAAGAGATGTATTTTTGGAAAATGTGTACATATGAAGAGATGAGTGTTCTTTTTTAATACTCAAAATATTAAAGTTTTTCTGGCATGTTGCTCCCTTCAATGGTTCAGCCAGCTTATTGTACTGATATTACAATAAGCTGTATTAAGTATTTTTTAAAAAGTATTAAAAAGGTATATAAAATAAATACATTAAAAATATTGGAAAAAAAAACCTCAAACGTCTTCATATGTACAAGTTTTCCAAAAATATCTCTCTTCCAAATTTAATTCCGATCTTTGCCTTTTGTTACACCGATCCAATTTCCTGTATCTTTTCACCACTATTGGTTGACTGTATTATACTTATACCTCATACTTTATCTATTTATTATATTTACAATACAAGTGAGTTTATGTGAAAAAAGTTGAAGGTTAAAAGGTTCAGATGGGTTTCCATATCAGCAGATACTCAAGAGGTCAGTATTGTTATAAGAAAAAGAAAAACGTAGCGTCATAGCATCTCGTTTCTATTTCCTGTTCCCGGAAAGCCCAAGACACTGTCCTAATGCCTAAAAGGCTACAAAACTCGCAACGTAGCGAGCAATTAAAAACACGAACATGCTAGTTAGCCTGTTGGGTGAACTGATATACGCTTGCATTATTTATCAGACAACTAAAAAGCATCTTGTGTTGCATGCCATGACGCCATGAAAGATATAAACACACTGGGGCATGTTTAGATCTTCAAAAATACATCTTAAATTAAATTAGCAGTGAAAAAAGCTTTTAGACAGAATGGGACATTTTTAACTCTGGTTCATAAACAAAGAAAGAAAGAAAAAAAAAACAGGAGCAATAGCAGCAGCCATGTGAGCCATTTATCGGACAAATGATGAGCAGAACAAAGTAGTGATAGCTCAGATACGTGATCTGTTTGTCCCAAGAGGAGCAGGTTCTCCTCAAACAGCCAAATAAAATCCAGCGATATCCTCTTAAAAAAAAAAGATGCAATTCTGCTCAGATCTATTTTGGTATCATGTAATTGAGGGCTCAGTTAGCTGGCCACTTTATTTGAGCTGCTCCCGTTTCCCTTGTTTTGTAGGTTGTGATTAGCTCGGCAAGTCCAGCAGTGATTACTCACGTCTAAATTAGAAATATAGCGCTGCGTCAAGTGACTCGAGCCTCCAAGAAAAATCATGTGCGTCGAACAATGGGCCTGTTGTTCGAGCCGTGCATGCAGTGTTATCTTTTTTAGGTGTCCATTAAATACCAAAAAAAAAATTGAATTAGAGCAGAGGTTTCGCCAGGTCTTCATGTTGATGCATTGCTCCGAGTCCAGCATTAATAACTATTTAGCATAAGCAACGGAAAGTGAAGAGTAGGTGGAAAGAGTGAAGCGAAGTGAAGAGAAGAGAAGTGAAGTGGGCGCGTGTTATTGTGGCAACTGGAGGCTGATATAAACGAGGCAGGCTCTTCGTTAGCGAGCAGACAAAAGGGCAATGAGGATGCACGCTGATAATGGATGATGCTTGGAGAGGCGTACTGCAGGGTATCGCTCACGCCGATTGGAAATAACACGCCGATGCAAATGCTTGATGACTAATGCCTTTTTTATTCTTGTTGGCGTAACTGCCGTCCTTTTGTCTTCGATATCAAAGCCGGCATGGCTGGAGATGACCCTGGATGTGTGAGTGAGGTACTTTCCTACCTGTCGGTCTCCGTCTGGCATGACTAAAGTAACGGCGAACTACAGCACCTCGGATAGAAAGAACCAGAGGCGGTTGTGAGCTTACGAGACGCGCCTCTGTGGAACTGACATTTGAAAAGACTAACCGATGACAGGGCTGACAATTTGACAATCTGTTCACATCCAGCTGTGCAGGGAACGAGGTCCCCCCCTCCCCGTCTCTCTTTAACCCAGACACGGGCGATGCTGCTTTGCTGAAAAGTCCACTGTGCCTCCTGTAATTACAGACCGCTGGGTGTCTGAGAGGGAAGGAGGGGACGAGAGGGAGCAGATTAAAGACAAGTGGACACTATTAGAGCAGGTCAGAGTTGCCATCGCCCTCTCGATCCTCGACTCAGAATGAACAGCTTCACTCTGATTATGCTAGACACCGTGCCGAAACGGTGCCTCTGGCACACCAGCATTCTATCTGGATACCTGTGTGTGTGGGGGATATTTTTACATTTGGTATTTTAATGCTTAATGCATGCCCAAGTCAGGCAAGACTAGAAGGTAATTAGTGAATGTGTTTAAAAATTCATGGTGGATCATTTTCAAGGTCAGGCAGAAAATTTGTGGGGAGAAAAAAAGATGTGGGTATGCTAATTAAGCCCTAAGAGGAGGAGAAGACGAAGAACTATACCTAGCTGTGGTTTCTAGATCCTCCACATAGCTCACCTATTCCTAACGCCCAACTCATTCTCAACAAGAATTAGTGATGGTTGGAAAAAACGCAAGCGTCAACATCACCGCATGTTAAAAATATCCACCTGGAGACCGTTCAGACCCTTGACCATGAAACAGAATGATAATTACACACGAAAAATTATTTTCCTTTTGTTGACAGCAGCTTTCAACATCCACACAAACCGTATGTTCACCCATACAAGAATCTCACATAAGATTTGGCTGGAACTTGTAATTCACATTACACACACACAAAAAAAGTAAACACCATTAAACAAACACCATCAGTAACCCTGTACAGGACTGACACATTAACTTGTTACCCTGTAATTAGAGCGAAAACGTTTTCCAACATCTTCCAGTGGAGTGCAGAGAATTTTGCCACACATGAAAAATCTGAGGAAAAAAAAAATTACTGAATTAAACCCCTCTTGGCAATGCACTTGTTTTGGCACAGCAATTAGCTCTGATAAACTAAACAGGATACTTTCAAACAGTCGCTAATTCTTCGGCAGGATGCGGGCCAAATGACGCTCTGTCATGAACGTTTTCATCATGGTGGTAACGCACCGTCACTGCGTTTATTTTAACGAGGATGAAACGTGACGGCATGAAGACGAAGTAACAAAACGCGTAAACTCACGAACGCATTCATATGTATGACCAAGAACACTGAACTTCCCCTTTTTCTCAGTAATAATAAAATTATCAAATACAGAAATAAACAAAGTAGGTTGTTTGACAGTGATTTGCAATTACAATTTTTTAATTTATAAACAAAACACATTGTGCTTGTTTATACATAAATGCATTCTTACAGGACACTCGAGTTTTCAGGCCAGAGAATTTATTTTCAAAACATCCTTCCTTTTTTTTTTAGTATCATTAGCTTCAAAGAAAGGGAAAAAAAGAATGTTTAGTTTACATCTGCTATAAAATGTCATGATATCTCACAAGCTACTTCCGGTAAAATTGTGCACTCTGATTGGTTCCTCGGTGGGAAGAATTTTCCCGTAATGCCTGTGGAAGAATATATAATAGATTACGGACCTTCTTTCCAAGACACCAGCTTTCAATGGTGCAAAAAAAAAAAAAAAAAAGAATTGGAAATCAAAAATGGACAAAAGACAAAGAAGTCAGCGAGTTATTCAAGAAATGAGCAGTGAAGAGTGTTCAGAAACCGCTAACTGCTAACAGAAATTTCAGTTCTGAAACTGCTAGCCGTTTATTCTGACTCAACTACGTTACAAACATGACGTGACTGAAAGCATCACCACACCTCGTTATAATGAGCGTCTATTTTAATCTTAGAAATTAAAAAAAGCCAGATAATAAACTCCTTATTAACCTCGTATGCTCAGTCTTTACGGGAAAATATCAGACTGAGGTTTTTTTGCATGGACCTCACTGCACTGTCAAGACCTCAGTCTGATATTTTCCCGTAAAGACCAAGTACTCAGTTAATAAGTAGTTATTAGTATAAATTAGGGCTGTAACGATACACCCAACTCACGATTCGATTCGTATCCCGATTTTTGACCCACGATTCGATACACCCACGATTTTTTTTAAATGTATTTTTAAAGTAGTAAATTTGACTTATTAACATTTACTTACTTACATTAACTATTTAATAACAAATAATTCAGACCACTGCAGAGAATGAGTAATATGTATGCAAAAATGAACAAATGTATATCCAAAGACTGTTTTATTTCTCAAAATAATACTGTTGAGCCGGAAGCTCTGTTTATTCGGTTCTGAAAAAGTCATTTTTCCAAATCGTGTAAATCCGTTAAGATTTTTTTTGGGGGGGTGGCTCTCTCACTGTCTCACTCTCATAGGGCCAATGATTTTCTGTGATCGCGGAAAACAGATGGAAATTACGGAATTTTTATGGTGAAACATTGCTCGCGTGTCAAAATGTAACTGCCGCAGAAGGCTTCCGCCCAAGCAGACATGCCTTCAGTGTTGCCAGATATTGCTAACGTTTTCCACCCCAAAATATGTTCAAAACCAGCCAAAAAGCACCTAAACCCGCCCAATCTGGCAACACTGCATGCCTTTCTGGTCAAGTGATTGTGATTGGCTTGTGGCACACCTAGCCAGCCAATGAGCTGCTTGTTTACAGATTCGCTCCCCGCGTCGCAACCAGAATGGTGACCGCTTAAAAGAAATGAATGCTCTGCCAGTGGCGAGTGTGGACGTTGCGTGACTCGCAGAAGATTGTCGCAGGTGGGCGAAAAAACGACTTACTAATAGATATAAAAAATAAAAGTAATTTAAGTAAGTTTAAAATGTAATTTAAATAAAAAGTAAAGTATTCATAAATTGAAGTTTGGAAGCACCTCTGTTTTTGGGCTGAGGAGAAGTTTGAAAGGGTGTACCGCGATTCTGCCTTCTTGTATCGCGACACGGATCGTGGATCTGCGTATCGCGATTTCGATTTCGATACGCATATTGTTACAGCCCTAGTATAAATATGCAGATGATTAAAGAAAATCATGTGCTCTGATTCTGAATGGTTGAGAAATTCAGTTTGGTCTAAAACTATTCAAAGGTAAGGTGGGATTGTGATTTATTTTATCGATTTCAAAACAAAGTATTTTATGCGACTCGGAGTAGATCAGTGACAAGTCTGAGCCGCAACGTTATTACATTTACATGAAGATTTTGAAGTTTGAAATATTCACCTGTGTATTTATACTAAAACAATTACCCGCCT
The DNA here is from genome assembly GCF_027579695.1 of Neoarius graeffei. Lineage (NCBI taxonomy): Eukaryota > Metazoa > Chordata > Actinopteri > Siluriformes > Ariidae > Neoarius > Neoarius graeffei. The sequence continues at coordinate 93,663,321 of NC_083575.1, read as the reverse complement.
CAGGCTCCGTGAATAATTATTAAATAATAACAGGAACATGCTGACTCAGAACCTCTCAATACAGTTAAACACACACACCTATTTATTTATTTATTTTTTAAAATAAGGCTTAGATTATGTTATTGAGCTGTTTCTATAGGAACGATAACGTATTAGACCGAGTGTGTGAATGTAAACCTGTCATTTACGTGAGAGTAATTCCTGTCAGAGTCGTGCGGTGGTGTAATTATTGGTGTAAATGGCACAATACGGGCGCAACGCCACAACTCACTGCTGAACGTTTCAATTATACCGATATAAAAATATTGTTTTTAATTATTTGTTATTCTTAAACAGAGATGTCAAAGCTTGTGTTGGGAACAGCGAGTGTTCACAAAGCCTTTGCTCTGGATGGATTGATAACAGGAACAGGGAACTTGTGGTTATATTGGTCATAACTGGCATGGCATCTGTACACATCCAGACACTCACCGGCCACTTTATTAGGAACCCCCATCCACCTGTAAAACGGTTTGATGCGGTTCTCCCATCAGCCGATCCCTTGATGCATGAAATCACACAGATACAAATCAACAGCTTCAGCTAACTAACGTTCACCATGTTCAAACATCAGAAATGGATTAAAATGTGATCTCACGGTGAAGTGTGACTTTCGTTCACTGTGGCGTGAGTGTTGGTTTGAGCCAGATGAGTATTTTTGATTTGAGTATTTCAGAAACTGCTGATCTCCTCCTGGGGTTTTCAAACACAACAGTCTCTAGAGTTTCACACAGAATGGTGTGAAAAACAAACATCGTCGAGTGAGTGAGCGACAGTTCTGTGGGTGGAAAGTAAACAAACGCCTTGATGATAAGAGAGGTCCGAGATCAGAAAATGGACAGATTGGTTTCAGATTTTTTTTTTTGCCAGGAAGGATATAGTAACTCATATTCACTCTTTACAACCATGGTGATGTGGAAAAGCAACAGCAGAACAGAACAACACATCGGGTTCCACTCCTGCAGCCAAGAACAGGGATCTGAGAATCAAAAACAAGTTCCTATTAAAGTGGTCGGTGTGTATGTAATTTTTTTTTTTTTTTGGGGGGGCAGACTCCAAAAAACCAAAATGGAAGAAGAAACAACCACGGACGAGATCAATTTTTGATAACTAACTAACGAAAGAAAGAAAGAGGTGACAACTAATTCTACCATCTTCAACATTTTAATAACTACTTCTTCCCCTGATTAAAGTGATCGAGGCTAATTAACAAGCTAGCTTGCGATTTAGCCATATCACTAGCCAGATTGCTAAATTTAGCACTATTCCATGCAGCTGATAACTCGGTAGCTATTTAGCGAATATACTGCCACTAATTATTGAACACTGTGATTTCCTGAATAGCTAGTTAGCCTTGGGAAAGAACTAGTCAGTTTTAAACCTGGGATGATGCCAACAGTCATGTGATGCTGTAATACGTTCATGTTAGTGATGTCGGTAACAATATGGCTGATTTCAATGACCAGAGAAGTTTGAGATTTCTTTTTTTTTTTTTTGCCAAGAAGGTTATAGCAACTCACAATCACTCTTTACAACCGTGGTGAGCAGAAAAGCATCTCAGCATGCTACAGAAAACAGAACACCACATCGGGTTCCAGTCCTGCAGCCAAGAACAGAGATCTTAAGACCAAATAACAAGTTCCTATTAAAGTGGCCAAACAGACAGCATCTCTCTCTGATCCGTGGACAATGGTGGCGATTTATCTTTGTTGGACTCGAGTGCTGAAGTCAAACATAATGGGGAGATGTGAAGCGTGGAAGGTCATTTGCAAAGAAAGTTAAACTGCAGAGGAAAAAAAAATGCAGTGCAGCAAATGTAGTGCACTATCTAAGGACAGGGAAGGTAAATAAATAAATAAATAAATAAATAAAGTAAGTCTGCCGAAGCTTGCAGCATAATGAGAGGAAGCGAGTGTAAAACATCATTCCCAGGTGAAAGAGACCCAGGAGACACGTCCGGCCCCTTCAGGGCATTGCTCTCCATAAAAGCGCACTGGATTTATAATGTGAACTTGTCCTTAAAACTATTTTTTCCCCCTACATTATGGAAAATTATGAGCGGAACAGAGATGCTTGACTGCATGCTCGTGATCTGTGCTGTAAGCACAGTTGAGTAAGCATCGTGCCACGCGCTGTCTCTATAATCTCCACGCGCAGAAGCTCGGGCTTGTCGCGTATACGTTTGTAGCGCGCTCGGGTCATGCTTGGGTGCTTCGAACATGCGAAGTCTGCACAAAATCTGTGTATGCTGTTACACAAATAAACTGGAGCGAGTCCTGAGATGAGGCGTGTAATCCACTTTACAGAGTTAGCGAAATCTTTTAAACGGATTCGCTCTTCGCCGCACCAAATTCAATTACGGCTCCGGTTCACAAATCCTTAAGCGGTAAATTCCTACTGATTTAATTTGCTTGCAAACTTACCGAACACTCATTTCCACGGAAAAAAAAAAAAGGTTAACATACTGTATGATAATATACACCGCGTCGAATATCTGAATACCTCTGGATTGTTTTGTAAAAACTGCTGACCTTGACGCAAGTCAAGGAGATGATTGACGGCACAATTTCCTGCCTGTTGCGAGAGATTAAAACCAACATTATTCTTCAAATTACTTCATTCACAGGAATAACATGAGACGGCTTTCTGAAAGATTCCCGAGTGTGTGTGTGCTGATCCGGTTTAATGAGCGTTTTTTTTTTGGTTTTATTGTCATTGTTTCAAACAATCACAACCCATTCTTGGAGCATTTGTGAAACGAAGAAGGAAGGAAGGAAGGAAGGAAGGAAGGAAGGAAGGAAGGAAGGAGTCTCGTGTTTTATCGTACACGTGTGTTCTTTTAACTCAGTCTCATTTTCTTCCCAAAAAAGAAGCCGAGTGTGATGTGGTGCACAGCTGGGCTCCAGAGAGGCAGATGGTGACAGACAGCTGGTTCTCACCTCTCTGAGAAAAGTCGCTGCGAAGATGGAGGAGTGAGACGGCACCCTGCGATGGCACCGCCCCCTGGGGGTCAGAGGACGAGCTCGTGGGACTCGGAGAAACAACACTGACTACGTATAGAGCGCTGATGTCAAACAGAAATGCTTGCAGCACATTATCACCTGAGGCAAGGGCAATTTTCACTCCTACACGCTCCTGGGCCTCTCCGGAATAGGCAAGGAACCGCTGCCATTGAGACTGAACAAATTAAACCAAGCGCTCGATATGAGAGAGCGCGCTCGCTATTGTAGTACGGATAACACAGAGCCATAATGCATTTTGTTGAACGGGTGCTAAGAGTAGGCGTATCAGACGCTTGCTGGCTGTGCTGTGAAAATTGTCCATGCAGACACTCATCTAAGTTTCCAAACCTGTCATTGCTTAACTCTTGAATATTTTCTATCATTAAAAAGCTTATAATCTCTGCTTTCCAAAGAAATGTATCTGGTTAAGCTCTGTTCAGTGCTTTGGGAGTAACGGCAGGTTGAAGTCGGTACAACAGAGTAAAAACTCTGCTTGTGGGACGTCGGGAAACTGCCGGTGCTTTTCTTTTTGAGTCACGGGAAAGCGGTCAGGCTCTCTCTCTCTCTTTCTCTCTTCTGATCGGTTTCCCACTGGATTACTCATGAATATCAGTCCGATCACTTTGATAGCAACATTCTCTCACTCTCACTGTTTCTAATGAAGGATTCAGCAAAATTTTCCCTCTGCTAGTTTTGATGTTATGATTTATGGGAGACTTTGGAGTGAGTTTTCAGAGCTTTACCAACTTATTTTTTCAAATCAAACTGATTCCCGGGCGGCACGGTGGTGTAGTGGTTAGCGCTGTCGCCTCACAGCAAGAAGGTCCTGGGTTCGAGCCCCGGGGCCGGCGAGGGTCTTTCTGTGTGGAGTTTGCATGTTCTCCCCGTGTCCGCGTGGGTTTCCTCCAGGTGCTCCGGTTTCCCCCACAGTCCAAAGACATGCACTAACATATCACTGTTAACTGGTGACTCTAAATTGACCGTAGGTGTGAATGTGAGTGTGAATGGTTGTCTGTGTCTATGTGTCAGCCCTGTGATGACCTGGCGACTTGTCCAGGGTGTACCCCGCCTTTCGCCCATAGTCAGCTGGGATAGGCTCCAGCTTGCCTGCGACCCTGTAGAAGGATAAAGCGGCTAGAGATAATGAGATGAAATGAGAAACTGATTCCTGTAAATACATAACTATTTTAGAATATAACTGGAGTTGTACTGATGAAAAATACTGAGATCTTAGTGGTCGGAATGAGATTTTAAAAACTGGAAGTCAGAAATGCGAGTGTGAATTTTAGTTCAGTTAATGTGAACTGTTTATTGGATGTGGATCAGGCAGTTTTTTCAAGGTTCATCTTGAAAGCTGTGAATATTAATCGAAATGATCATTTATATTCTTTCATATCAACACGAGTAGACCCTACTTTTGAGAAATACAAAGGCCGACAGAGCACAAAGAGGGGATTAGAAATCTTTTATTATTGAGTGTACTGATTTAATGTTTTTACCCAGTTAGCATAATTAATATAAATTAAATACTAATTTGCATAATAGTTTTTTACTAATTTTTCAAACTTTGTTTTCAGTATACAACCATCTACCGTATGTGCTGCCAATTTCCATGTAAATATCTTGAAAAATAGAAAAGTTATTCAGAAAAAAAAAAAAAACTTTAGATCTCATTGGTTAACGAGGCCCATTTTGGACCATGTGATCCTCATGCAAAATATTACGGCCATTTTCTAAAACTTAAGCCGTTTCTTCAATCTTTGATTTGTAATATCTCAAGAACGGATAAACATATTTTAATTCTGTAAAATGTCTGTTGTTCTGCATTCAATTTTGAAGTCAATGAGAGCAATTTGGATTGACTTTTCACCCGATATGCCTATTAAGAAGGAAGACAAAACGGGCATGATGGTATCTTTGACAAACACGGCTGAGCAGATGTGCTGCAATTTGGACACATGATGTGATGCGTCCTTCTGACAGAATTGTGCTGTGTCTGTATCTGCTGTAATTAAAAAATTAAGAAAATAAATAACACGAGCCAATTCGTTATTTATTGCTCTTTGTTCAGTTTAGCTGTCTTGCTAACGTTGTCACGCTACAGGTTGGCTGCATGTTCAAGGTCATCCAGAGCAGCGTTAAAAGCTCGCCTGTCCCAAGGACGCTCTGAGTGACCTACGATCAATCTGACAGAAAGAATGTAACCGTATGGAGGTGTGTGCTTTGAAACAATGCCGCCGTGTCTTTCATGCCCTTCAGTTCCTGCTGGTCTATTCATTCCAATTTCAAGTTCAGTTGTCCCCTCTCTCTCTCTCTCTCTCTCTCTCTCTCACTCTATCCTGTGTTCCTTTTCTGAGGAGGACAAATCCATCGATTCAGACATCTATCAATTTAGAATCACGAACTGAGAGTCAGAAACACGACAACAAAATGAATCTTTTTTTTTTCCTTTAAAACAGACAGAGCAGAGACAATCAGACAATCTGTCAGGAATGTTGGTCGGACTCAGGGATGAGTACTACATGGTGGTATTGATTTTTTTTTTTGCAGACATGCCTGTCACAAACCCGAATCGAGAATGTCTTCCGTCCAGGTAAATAAATAGTGTTGTGCTTCACTTTGGATGAAAAACATTCCTCATGTTCCTCTTGTGAAAACAACAGCTTTTCTTCAACTTTCTGCCAAATACTGAGGTGTTTTTGAGCAACTCTGAGGGAAAGACGTCTTCCGATCGTTGTCGGAAACGCTTCGGAAAGGCTTCTGGTTGGCATGATCCAGTGCTCTGACAATTTAAACACACAGCAGAGCCCTTTTTCCACTCACTCACACGAGGATGGTGGCCACTTCACTGAGCAGATGTTAATCCCAGGAGCCGAATGTCAGAGGGAGCAGCAGTGGCTTGTAGCCTCTGTAGACTCACAGTTCATATCCATGCTCTGGAGCAGGAGAACGTGGTTCTACAGCTTGATCCTTCACACTGACACACTGCTCATTCGGCCGAGTTTAACTGTCCTGTCGAAAAACAAATTACAAATCCAGCTGCAGTGGCTTTTCCTACCCTCCCCCTGTTTTTTGGCTTTGTTCCGTGAACAGAATTTGTTTGCGGTTTCATTATTGAGGGTTCTGAATCAGGGAAATGATTTATAGCCAACATCATAATTACCAGGTGGGTTATAGGATAAATTTCAGCAAAGCCAGACAACCTTCAATTTTAGGTTTATAAGGCATTATGAGAAATTTCACACCACCTGTCTGGCATTCGGAATAATCCGAGCCACAATCCGAGTGCCCGGAACGTTTCGTCTTCGGGGAGCTCCGACCGATAGATTCGTTTCAACAAATACAAATACATAAAACTAATTATACGGAGTGTGTTTACAGTGCTGCCTTCTTAACTCTTAACTTCGCTCGTCACAAACACAGACACCGGAAGAACAGAACAAAACGGGACACAAAAACATCCCCCCCCAAAAAAAAACAATCTTAAATTGTTTTGAAAAACTATGATGGTGATAAAACAAGAATTATTTATCGAAAAAGGACAATTTTATTGCACTCACTCATTAGATAAGCCTAAATAAGCAAACGGCTTTTGTTTGACATCCTACATTACAGACACGTAGCTCTTCAAATATATACACAAGAATAAGATCCACTCCATACTGACGCTAACCAGGAGGTAAAAATAAACAAAGAAAATGAAAAGAAAAAAATTAAAAGAGAAAGAACAAAGAGTATTAAGAGAGAAAAAGAAAGAACAAGAGAAAGAAAGAAAGAATACTGAGGGAATTAAGAAAAAAGAAAATATATTAAGAGAAAGGAATGTTCAGAAAGAGAAAGAATATTAAGAAAGTATACTGAGAGAGAAAGAATATTATGAAAGCGAGAAAGTATATTAAGAGAGAGAAAGAAAGAATGTTAAGAAAGAATATTAAACAAGAAAGAACAAAAGAATATTAAGAAAGCAAGAAAATTAAGAAAGTATATTAAGAGAAAGAAAGAATATTGAGAGACAGAAAATTAAGAAAGAATATTAAATGAGAAAGAATGAAAGAATATTAAAAGAGAAAGAAAATTAAGAAAGAGACAGAAAGTACATTAAGTGAAATAATGAAAGAATCTTAAATGAGAAAGAACAAGAGAGAGAAAGAATGAAAGAAAGAAAATATTAAGAAAGAGAGAATGTATATTGACAGAGAGAAAGATGCCACCTGGACAGATATGAAGCCGCTCTCAGTATCAGTGAACTCGCCGTGTTACCTAAACCCACACACTCGGCCCTGAATAATATTAAACCGCGCTTTTCTGTTCAGATCAAAATTATTATTATTATTTTTTTTAAATCTCATAACTTTTTTCCCTCCAACATGAAAAATGGCAAATTTACTTTAGCTCACCTGCGACAAACCCTTTTCATTTACTACACAGGTTGAGTTTGGTCACACTGATCCAAGAATAAAACAAAATATGGTGAAATATTAAAAAAAAAAACTAAAGGAGACAATTCAGTGAATTTGCTCAATGCTACATTTCCTCTCGGTCTAATCTGCTCTCGTACCTGATCCTCTCCCTCTCTCTCTCTCACACACACACACACACACACACCTGCCCCAGGCACACAGGGGCTTTTATGGTCTTTATGTCACCCAAAACTAGATTTTCTACCTCAGCTGCTGATGACACATGAACGAGCTCCACAGCTTCAAAGAACACCAAAGTAAATCCGTTATTATTATTATTATTATTATTATTATTATGTCATAATCACGATCTTATTAATTAACTGAAACACCGTTCACTGTCGAGCTGTATCCTGTATATAAGGCATGACTTGAATCCAGTCAGTTAAGTTCCTCTGTGTGTGTGTGTGTGTGTGTGTGTGTGTGTGTGTGTGTGTGTGTGTGTGTATCATGTAGAGCTTTGTGAAGGCTGTTAAGGCATTTTCTCGTTTTCTGTCCATCAGCTTCACATTACTGTCCACTCCGGGCTGCTTCACTGACTCTCCGTCCGTGTTCGACTGCTAAACCTGGCTACTTTCATTCTGTCCATCTTTTTGAAGAAAGTGTATTTACAAGTGTCTGCTCTAAGAAAAACAAGGATCACTCTTTTTATTTATATGACAGTCCGAGTCAAATATTAACATGGCAATGAAACTGTAGTAAACACACACACACACACACCATTATCCTTCTGTAATATTTATTACGGATCGCAGCCCGCTCTGGTACAGTATAGACGGCGGATTTTGGTTAAACTTGTGGGCTGACAGAACAGAAACGGTGTAGAGTCAGTCAGGTGAAGCTCGCCTGCCAAATCCACTCCATTTCAATCATCAATTCTGACAGATATTTTAAAAACAAACACTTTCTGGATTGCAATGAGACATTTTAAATAACAGCTTCATATTTACAGTACTGTGCAAAAGTCTTTATTACATGTAAAGAAATGCTGTAGAGCAAAAATGGCTGAAAAAATACTACAATGAAATGTTTCAACATCAGTAAGTCATAATAAATGAATAAACACAGTCAATATTTGGTGTGAGACGACGCTTTGCTTTAAAAAAAAAAATCCGTCTCAGGTCCAGTGAGTTCAGTTTTATGCAGAAATGAGCTGTAGGTTTTGCTGAACATCTTACAGAACCAGCCTTTAATCTGGAAAGTGCTCTCTTACGGAATGTGCTGGGGGAAAAAACAAACAAAACAAAAAATGTTTGGCACTCCAAAATGTTTTTTGTAATGTTGTGACTCGATAATGTACAAGTCATAAAATAGAAATCAATAACAAAGTTTGGATGAAAAAAAAAAAAAGAGTGCCAAGACTTTTGCACAGTACAAAAGAGATTCTGTAGAGCCTTTAGAAATAATTAAATTATTTTTCTACATTAAAATGAATGCTATAAAGAATGGTAAACAGTAATCAGTGGGTTCAAACAAAGTCAGTATTTGTTGTGGTGATATTTTGCTTTTGATCGTCCATAATTTGTGCACTTTTAGAAGGAAATGAGCTGTACTTTCTTTTTTTTTCAAAGCAGCCACTGATCTTCTGGAGACTTTATCACTTTCTGACATTTATTTTTCAGCAGCTTTCATGATGTTTTTGTCTGAATAAAAAGCACTCTCTCTCTCTCTCTCCCCTGCTTTCTTTCCTGACTAACAATTTTCTTCTGGGATGATAATAATAATAATAGTAATAATAATAATAATAATAATAATAATAATAATAATAATTTGGAAACCTATAGTGCTTTTGTATTGACTTGACAAAAAAATATAGGATAAAGTTTATATAAAAAAAGGGCGGCGCGGCGCCCCTCAAGTTTGAATCTCTCCAACAGAACTCACTCCAACGAGTGTTTTTCTTCCCCGTCTCTCCTCTTTCTGTGTCTTAATTAAGGAAACGTAATTAAAACTTCGCAGTCCTGAGTCAGCAGCTGGTCCACAGAAGATTGAGTGATCTCCCATGGCTCTTATAGATATCTCCAGCTGCAATTAAACAAACTTCAGAGGTGCTGCTAAAGGTTGGCACACATGTGTGATCGATACAGATTTAATCCCCGGCATCACTCATGAAACACCGATGTGACTGTGGGCTTCGCAGCGAGGGATAAAACCACAAGCTCTCGCTGTTTTTATAGAGACATACACAGCTACTGACAGGGTCGCTAAAGGGCATCAACGCTGACACACACAGAGCCACGGCCCGGGGATCCAACGGGCCGACTTTCATGCAAAACTTTTCAGTTGGAGTGGAATGGAAAGCTCTATATAGCACTAAAAAAAAAATATATATATATATATATATATATATATATGTGTGTGTGTGTGTGTGTGTGTGTGTGTAAGTAACTTACTGAAAATGTAAAAAAAAATTATAATAATAATTATAATTATAATAATAATAATAATAATAATAATAATAATCATGGCTGGGTTCTCGCCCAATCTAATAATCACATCATCAGATTTTCTTTGGCTAATCAGACACAAGGTACGGCACCACACTCGCCGGAGCAGGTGGGGGTTCAGTGCCTTGCTCAAGGGTACTTCAGCCAGTCCTGCTGGGCCAGGGAATCAAACCAGCAACCTTTTGGTCTCAAAGCTGCCTCTCTAACCATTAGTTATGGTTATTTATGGTTATATTAGTATGGCTTTCCCATACTACCACAACAACAACAACAAGAGTCCACTTGCGCATAAAAGAAGCTGCACATTTAATAAAAAACATACCAGGACAGACTGGTACAGCGTGACCTGTGACATTTATATCCCTTCAGAAAGTGCAATAAATAAAAGAAAACAGAAAAACAAACAAAAACACCAAATAAATAAATAAATAAATAAATAAATGTTTTCAGGATGTACTGTACTGTTCCTTGCGTCCTTCCTTCATCTAGCGATTAAAAAAAACCTCACTATTTTTATTATTTGCACTGATTGTTTTTACTGCTGTATGTTCTCTGCAAAATATGCAGAACATTTCAGAATTAAACAAAAATTCACTAGGCTTATTTAATCGAGTAATAAACACGTTATAGTTTACTTCACGGAAATTAGATACGAAGGTTTAAGTCTTTCACAGCTGAAGGCACTTCGTCAAAGAAAAAAAACGTAAGTAAGAATTTTACATTCAAAAAAAAAAAAACAAATCACAACAACAATAATATTTTTCGCTTTTCTACTCCAACCGAAAGCAACACATAGTTCACACACGAAGATGAAACGTGCGAGAGGGTTTCAACTCGGGAAAGACCTCACGCCGTTGTTGAACAGTTATTTCTGGAAATTGGAGAAAATTCAAACGACACTGGATACCGATGTGTAGAAAACATCAGAGCCAATCAGAATTTCTTCTTCTGTTGTCATCTACGATGATTTGACACAAGAGGCTTTATTTTGGAGCGTGATGCACTGCTCGCGATGTCAAACCATGAAAGTAAGTTTGAGTTGAACAGACGCATATCTGTGCGTTATATTATTATGTTATATAACATTACAAACCAAAGTAATCTGTGTGGATTTCTCTAGTGCTGAACAAATAGGTTACTGAGTGTGTGCTTCATGTGGAACGGTCTATCAGAAACGTACAGCATCTCTCTGGACCGTATCACGTAACTACTGTATGATGAAAACTGTACATGGACATGGAGCAGACGACATTTACACCAGTAACGCGTCTCCATTATTCATTCCACCTCCGAGCGTACACGTGTGAACAGGAGCAGCGCTGCACAGACCCCACACACACACACACACGACAGTGTCCTTCCTCCACGTGCTTCCTGTGCAGTCCAACCCAAACGAGTGTGTGTGAACGATACACGCTAATAAAGGAGGATTTTCTGACGCCGACGATTGCACGAGGCGCGGCGATATAATAAAGAGCTGCAGAAGTGTGTGACGGATCTTATTAAATTCTTCGGCTTTCTTGGTAAATGAGGGAAAAGGTGTAATAAAGAAAACAAATGATGCGTATTGATAATCAATCCAGATGAGAGCACCGCGTTCGCAATCCATCAAGGAGACGGCGCGCCGCACAAAATGCCCTCGTGAGCTCGGCAGCTGCTCTCTGCTGTGTCGAATCACGCGATTTATGTACACAAACAGGCCCGGGCTGAAGTTCCTTTCATTTTCCCAAAATAAAAGTCATTTAATGTTGATAAATATATTCAATAAAAACAAATTACCTGCGCCAGGCGTTCGCCTGTGTCTCCCTGCCCCCATTTATCCTTAATTATAATCTCTCTCCGTGTGTGTGTGTGTGTGTGTGTGTGTGTATATATACCTCCAGATCTTCCACGTCTTCCTTCTCTCTCTCTCTCTCTCTCTCTCTCTAACTGCTTCATCACCTTATCGATCTCCTAGTTGTGTTGTTTGGCACCTGTTCCCGGGCCTACCGGCGCATATTTTAGCTCGTATAAAGATCGTACACGGTGATAAAATCCCCCAAACGTACATCAGGCGCTGAATGTGAACACCAGAGCCGAGCTGGTGATCTCCCATTAGCGGAAACTAACACAGTTACGATTGCCAGGCGCTCTGATTTCAATAAAGCCCGTCTTGGATGAATTCCATTTTAAAACACCTTCAAGAGTGCTACTGAGTTCCTCGGGCTGCCACATGAGCCCGAGATCCGGGACGGTTCTTCTAGGAATACCGATGCAAGATGGAGTCATAAAGACACATTATAGAGAAAATGAACTAACTAAATAAATAATATATCATCATGCAGGCCTGTAAATGTGCTCAGAATGGATATTTGGGAGGATTTGTTTATTTATTTTTTCCATCTGTTCAGGCGAAAATGTCTCCTGCTGATTAGAAACAATGTTCTGGAGGGATCTGGGACAGATACCTATAAGGATTCACTGATGCAAATTTTTTTACTCTTTTTTTTTTTCTACAAATGTGAAAAAGTTTTTGCGAGAAACAAAAAGGAACAAGGAACGATGTGCGACTGAGTCGTCGAGTCAGTTTATACCACGATACACTTCAGTACAACGTTAACGCACAGCTGATATTATAAACGTCTTAAAGGTGCTAAAGGTGTGCGTAAAATCAATCAGGTGTGCGTAAACGTCTTAAAGGTGTGTGTAAAATTCCCCACAGGAGCAGAAAATAGACTAACAGATCCGGAAAATTCCGTCACCCAAGTGTCAGTATGAAGGAGTTCTTCCATTTCAGAAGTTTTACATGAAATAAAACACACACACACGATGAAACAAACTTCTAAATCCTCCAAACATTAGTTTTTTCCCTGTGCGCGTCAACTATGAAATGAAAACACAGCAAATTTTCAGGTAAATCAACACCTAGGAATGTTCTAGAAATAATCCCTGACACTCACCTGGTAAAGGCAGGCCTAGAACTTCAACCATCTCCAACACCTTCAGAGTTCAGATTAGAGCAGTTTGGTCAAATCTACCTCTCTGTCTCACACACACACCTGTCTAACTGACTACCACCTGTGTTTTGAAACCCCATCACTCAGTCATTACCTCAGACTTCAGCCGGTCCAAAATCACCTCAGGTTAGCAAACCACCACAGAACACGACGCCGTTTAATTAGCAGTCTATGCTAATGTTTTTAAAGTGTTTCTACGACAAAAATGTGCTGATATATCCCAGGTATTGTTGTTAAAACTCGTTTTTAAATCCCCCCTCAGTAGTTTAGGAGTTAGCAATCGAGCTCAACAGGTTCAGGCGCCTCAGGAGGACTCATGTAGCACACACACACGTCGTTATTTTACCGGTGTTGTTGATTTGTTTGTGTGTTTGTTATTTAAATTTTAGTCGTTGAGGAATACTGAGTGCACGGTTTAATGAAGACAGAAAAAAACGGCTCTTAAGTGTTTAACTGTTAAATACAGACAAAAATAAACAACAAAGCCGAGTCCATATGACAGGTGATATATTTGTTTTACCTTTCTGAAGAGTCGCTGTTGTTGTTGTTGTTGAGTCGGTGATTGGGGACACAAACAAACCCGCCTCAGTGCAGAAGTGTCTTTGCTGCTGCTGCTGCTCTCTGACGGACGACGCGCGCGCTCGACCGACCGTTAGAGAGAAATAAATAAATAAATAGATAGAAAGAAAGATAGATAGATTTGAAAAATGAGGAGTCGCGCGAGGGGAGGGGGAGGGGAGGGGAGGGAGGAAATACAAAAAACGCGCGAGGCGCTGTTGCTGCTGCTGCTGCTGATGATGATGTTGCTGCTCGCGCGCGCGCGCTCGCGCTCCCTCACTCCACTCACTGCGCCTCGAGACGGAACGCGCGTGCGACCGGAGATTTCGCGACGCGCGTGCCGGGAATTTGCGCGCTTAACTGGTCCAAATAAACAAATAAATAAACAAATAAATAAACAAATAAATCGGGATATGGAAGGGGGAAAAGTACTGCTGGTCGCGCGCACGGATTGCTCACTTCATCCCCCGCGCTCGAGCCGCCAAAGAAACACGTGTAGCCTTAAAAAAAAAAAGAGGAAGAAAACAACACACCGACCACCGGAGAATAGAAACGAGATCACGAGTGCGCGCGCATAAGCACACGTGTATGTATATATATACACACACACACACACACACACACACACACACATAAATATACAGTACATGCATACACACGCGCGCGCTCGGATGAAAGAGCTGCACGGAAACGGCGGGCTCTGTGGCGCGCGCGCATCTGTGTTTTTAACCCGTGCACATCAGACGCGCTCGTGTCCGGAGATTATTTATTTCATTATGGCGCAACTATGGCAACGTGCACAGAAAACCCGTGCACTTTCCCCCCGTGCCCGCCCCCCAGTGAATGAACACCGGCAGCGGGTTTCCTCAGGACCGACCGGCGATTCTAAGTTTACTCTCACAGCGATGAATTAACACCTGATGTATTAATGATTACTCAATACCTACATAGAAATAAACACCTGAAGTGGTGGGTTTACTCTCACAGTGATGAGTTAACACCTGAAGTGGTGGGTTTACTCTCACAGTGCTGAAATAACACCTGAAGTATGAATGTCCACTGCGGTTACTCAGACAAACACCTGAGGTATTAATGATTGCTCAATACCTACATAGAAATAAACACCTGAAGTGGTGGGTTTACTCTCACAGTGATGAGTTAACACCTGAGGTGTTAATGTCCACTGCGGTTACTCAGACAAACACCTGAGGTATTAATGATTGCTCAATACCTACATAGAAATAAACACCTGGAGTGGTGGGTTTACTCTCACAGTGATGAGTTAACACCTGAGGTGTTAATGTCCACTGCGGTTACTCAGACAAACACCTGAGGTATTAATGATTGCTCAATACCTACATAGAAATAAACACCTGGAGTGGTGGGTTTACTCTCACAGTGATGAGTTAACACCTGAGGTGTTAATGTCCACTGCGGTTACTCAGACAAACACCTGAGGTATTAATGATTGCTCAATACGTACGTAGAAATAAACACCTGAAGTGGTGGGTTTACTCTCACAGTGCTGAAATAACACCTGAGGTATTAATGTCCACTGCAGTTACTCAGACAAACACCTGAGGTATTTATGATTGCTCAACACCTACATATAAATAAACACCTGAAGTGGCGGGTTTACTCACACAGTGATGAGTTAACACCTGAAGTGGTGGGTTTACTCTCACAGTGCTTAAATAACACCTGAAGTATGAATGTCCACTGCGGTTACTCAGACAAACACCTGAGGTATTAATGATTGCTCAATACCTACATAGAAATAAACACCTGAAGTGGTGGGTTTACTCTCACAGTGATGAGTTAACACCTGAGGTGTTACTGTCCACTGCAGTTACTCAGACAAACACCTGAGGTATTAATGATTACTCAGTACCTACATAGAAATAAACACCTGACGTGGTGGGTTTACTCTCACAGTGATGAGTTAACACCTGAGGTGTTAATGTCCACTGCGGTTACTCAGACAAACACCTGAGGTATTAATGATTACTCAGTACCTACATATAAATAAACACCTGAAGTGGTAGGTTTACTCTCACAGTGATGAGTTAACACCTGAGGTGTTAATGTCCACTGCGGTTACTCAGACAAACACCTGAGGTATTAATGATTGCTCAATACCTACATAGAAATAAACACCTGAAGTGGTGGGTTTACTCTCACAGTGATGAGTTAACACCTGAGGTGTTAATGTCCACTGCGGTTACTCAGACAAACACCTGAGGTATTAATGATTGCTCAATACCTACATAGAAATAAACACCTGAAGTGGTGGGTTTAGTCTCACAGTGATGAGTTAACACCTGAAGTATGAATGTCCACTGCGGTTACTCAGACAAACACCTGAGGTATTAATGATTGCTCAATACCTACATAGAAATAAACACCTGAAGTTGTGGGTTTACTCTCACAGTGATGAGTTAACACCTGAAGTATGAATGTCCACTGCAGTTACTCAGACAAACACCTGAGGTATTAATGATTGCTCAATACCTACATAGAAATAAACACCTGAAGTGGTGGGTTTACTCTAACAGTGATGAGTTAACACCTGAGGTGTTAATGTCCACTGCGGTTACTCAGACAAACACCTGAGGTATTAATGATTACTCAGTACCTACATAGAAATAAACACCTGAAGTGTTGGGTTTACTCTCACAGTGATGAGTTAACACCTGAAGTATGAATGTCCACTGCGGTTACTCAGACAAACACCTGAGGTATTAATGATTGCTCAATACCTACATAGAAATAAACACCTGAAGTGGTGGGTTTACTCTCACCGTGATGAGTTAACACCTGAGGTGTTACTGTCCACTGCAGTTACTCAGACAAACACCTGAGGTATTAATGATTACTCACTACCTACATAGAAATAAACACCTGAAGTGGTGGGTTTACTCTCACAGTGATGAGTTAACACCTGAGGTGTTAATGTCCACTGCGGTTACTCAGACAAACACCTGAGGTATTAATGATTACTCAGTACCTACATATAAATAAACACCTGAAGTGGTAGGTTTACTCTCACAGTGATGAGTTAACACCTGAGGTGTTAATGTCCACTGCGGTTACTCAGACAAACACCTGAGGTATTAATGATTGCTCAATACCTACATAGAAATAAACACCTGAAGTGGTGGGTTTACTCTCACAGTGATGAGTTAACACCTGAGGTGTTAATGTCCACTGTGGTTACTCAGACAAACACCTGAGGTATTAATGATTGCTCAATACCTACATAGAAATAAACACCTGAAGTGGTGGGTTTACTCTCACAGTGATGAGTTAAAGGCCCGGTCCCACTGCACTTACGGATGCAAAGAGGATGTAAAACGTAAAAAAATCTTTGCCATCCGTTGGAAAACGCTATGCATCCGTTGTGTACTCATTGCATACGTGCTTCATACGCTCTATCCATCGAGCATCCGTCCACTGTGATTTCATCCGCGCAAAAAGTTTTGAGCTGCACAAAACTTTTAGAACGGATGAACTTTCCGCCGTGTACGATGTAAATCCGCAACATATACGAGCAACAAACGTTCTATGTCCGTTATCATCAGTTAAACGTCTGCTGTATCCTCTCTGCATCCTCTGGGCATCCTCGCAACTCACATCCGCTGCAGCTGAAAAGGGAAAGAGGGAGGAAAGATAAGGTACATGAAACGTCTATTCATCATTAGTAGCACGGAAATAGAAAGGATGTAAGTGTATGTATCTCGTATATAAAGTATTCAAAACGGACAAAGCGTTTATATCTGGGATGTATCTCGTATATTTAGGATGTCTGGAGTATGTCTAGAGTATGTAGAAGGACACCTAGCGGACAATCGATATTTTGTATAAAAAGGGGGAGAAAATCATCTAGTAGTAGAGATGTATCGATGTAGGCGCCAGCACGTCTTTCCGCTTTATGCTGACGGCGTGCGTGCTGCATCCCTTTATATCCGCGGAGCAGACGCAATTCATACCCCCCGCATACGCAGTGAACGGTCTGCATCTGATATACATCCGCGCAACATCCCCTTTGTTTCCGTTAGGCGTACGTGATGCATCCCCTTCATCCGCTATGCATCCGCTCTTTCTGCTATGCGTCCGCTTCTCAGTTATCACCGGTAACCCCTTCGGAGCTGTCATCCACTTCCATCCGCTTTCATCCGCTAGGCTTCCTATGAACATGCGTTTAACATCCCCGCTATATACTACCCACGTCCGTTCTTTTCCTTTCTGTTTTCGCAAATTTTCGCCAATTTTGTCCATTTCTGGAGCGGATGAAAACGGATAGAGCCACCCCCGAAATTTGGTCGTCCGCTGTGTCCTTTCTGCATACGTTTTGTGTCCATCGGCCAGTGGGACCGGGCCTTAACACCTGAAGTATGAATGTCCACTGCAGTTACTCAGACAAACACCTGAGGTATTAATGATTGCTCAATACCTACATAGAAATAAACACCTGAAGTGGTGGGTTTACTCTCACAGTGATCAGTTAACACCTGAAGTATGAATGTCCACTGCAGTTACTCAGACAAACACCTGAGGTATTAATGATTGCTCAATACCTACGTAGAAATAAACACCTGAAGTGGTGGGTTTACTCTCACAGTGCTGAAATAACACCTGAGGTATTAATGTCCACTGCAGTTACTCAGACAAACACCTGAGGTATTAATGATTGCTCAACACCTACATATAAATAAACACCTGAAGTGGCGGGTTTACTCACACAGTGATGAGTTAACACCTGAAGTGGTGGGTTTACTCTCACAGTGCTGAAATAACACCTGAAGTATGAATGTCCACTGCAGTTACTCAGACAAACACCTGAGGTATTAATGATTGCTCAACGCCTACATAGAAATAAACACCTGAAGTGTATGGTTTACTCTCACAGTGATGAGTTAACACCTGAAGTATGAATGTCCACTGCGGTTACTCAGACAAACACCTGAGGTATTAATGATTGCTCAATACCTACATAGAAATAAACACCTGAAGTGGTGGGTTTACTCTCACAGTGCTGAAATAACACCTGAGGTATTAATGTCCACTGCGGTTACTCAGACAAACACCTGAGGCATTAATGATTACTCAACACCTACATAGAAATAAACACCTGAAGTGGTGGGTTTACTCTCACAGTGATGAGTTAACACCTGAAGTGGTGGGTTTACTCTCACAGTGCTGAAATAGCACCTGAGTTATTAATGTCCACTGCAGTTACTCAGACAAACACCTGATGTATTAATGATTACTCAATACCTACATATAAATAAACACCTGAAGTGTTGGGTTTACTCTCACAGAGCTGAAACAATACCTGAAGTATTAATGTCCACTGCAGTTACTCAGACAAACACCTGCTGTATTAATGATTACTCAATACCTACATATAAATAAACACCTGAAGTGGTGGGTTTACTCTCACAGTGCTGAAACAATACCTGAAGTATTAATGTCCACTGCGTTTACTCAAACAAACACCTGAGGTATTAATGCTTACTCAATACCTGCATATAAATAAATACCTGAAGTGGTGTGTTTACTCATACAGTGCTGAAATAACACTTGAGGTATTAATGTCCACTGCAGTTACTCAGACAATCACCTGAGGTATGAATGATTACTCAACACCTACATAGAAATAAACACCTGAAGTGTTGGGTTTACTCTCACAGTGATGAGTTAACACCTGAGGTATTAATGTCCACTGCAGTTACTCAAACAAACACCTGGGGTATTAAAGGTTACTCATTATCTACATATAAATAAACACCTGAAGTGTTGGCTTTACTCACACAGTGCTGAAATAACACCTTACAAATTAATGTTTACTCAATACCTAAAATAATACCCTAAGTATTGGCTTTATTTTTACAGTTTTAAATTAACACTTTAGCAATTAATATTTACTCATAACCAATACATAAACACCTGAAGTGTTGGGTTTACTCTCACAGTATTAAATTAACACCTTATGGATAAATGGAATCAGTAGCAGATTAATGCTCATTCTGTAACTAAATAAACACCTGAAGTGTTGGGTTTACTCACACAGTGTTGAATTAACACCTGAGGTAATAATGTTTAGTCAATACCTATATATAAACACCTGAAGTACTGGTTTTACTCTAGCAGTGGTAAATTAACACTTTAGGAATCAATGGTTTACTCAATACCAATATATAAACACCTGAAGTGTTGGGTTTCATCTCACAGTGATGAATTAACACCTTAGGAATTAACATTTACTCAATAGCAGTATATAAACACCTGATGTGTTGGGTTTACTCTTACAGTGATGAATTAACACCTTAAGAATTAATGATTTCTAATACATACAGGGATAAATTAACATACTAGGTGTTGGATTTACTCTTTTTAATCATGATTAAACACCTTCGGAATTAATGTTGACTCAGTACCTGTACATAAACACCTGGAGTGTTGGGATTACTCTTACAGTGATGGATTAACACCTTAAGAATTAATGATTTCTAATACTTACAGCAATAAACTAACATTCTAGGTGTTGGATTTACTCCTTTTAATAATGATTGAACACCTCAGGAATTAATGTTTACTCATTAACAATATATAAACACCTGAAGTGTTGGGTTTACTCTCAGAGTGTTGAATTAACACCTTTGGAATTCATGGTTTCTAATACTTACAGCAATAAATTAGCATAATGGGTGTTGGATGTTCCTCTTTTTAATGAAGTTTGAACACCTTAGGAATTAATGTTTGCTCAATACCAATATGTAAACACCTGAAGTGTTAGGTTTATTCTCACAGTGTTGAATTAACACTTTAGGCATTCATGTTTACTCAGTACCTATATATAAACACCTGAAGTGCTGGGTTTACTCTGTTAATGATGATTTAACAGCTTGTGAATTAATGTTGGCTCAATACCAATATATATATAAACATCTGAAGTGTTGGGTTTACTCTCAGAGTGTTGAATTAACAGCTTAGGAATTCATGGTTTCTAATACTTACAGCAATAATTTAACATACTAGGTGTTGGATTTACTCTTTTTAATGATGATTGAATACCTTTGGAATTAATGCTGACTCAATACCAATATATAAATCCCTGAAGTGTTGCGCTTTCTCTCACAGTGTTGAATGAACACCTTAGGAATTAATTATTTCTAATACTTACATTAATAAATTAGCATCCAAGTGTTGGGTTTACTCTCACAGTGTTGAATTAACACCTTAAGAACACCAGATTAATGTTGACTCAATACCTAAAATAACACCCTAAGTGTTGGCTTTACTGTTACAGCTTTACATTAACACTTTAGAAATTAATGCTTTACTCAGTACCAATATATAAAACACCTGACGGGTTTACTCTCACAGTGATGAATTAACATCTTAGGGATTAACGTTTACTCAATGCCAGTATATAAACACCTGAAGTGTTGGGTTTACTCTTACAGTGATGGATTAACACCTTAGGAATTAATGATTTCTAATACTTACAGCAATAAACTAACATACTAGGTGTTGGATTTACTCTTTTTAATAATGATTGAACACCTCAGGAATTAATGTTTACTCAATACCAATATATAAACACCTGAAGTGTTGGGTTTACTCTCACAGTGATGAATTAACACCTTAGGAATTTATGGTTCCTGATACTTACAGCAGTACATCAATATCCTTGGTGCTGGATTTACTCTCTTTAGTGAAGAATTAACACATCAGGCAGTAATGTTTACTCAATACAATGGATATTAGAAGTATTTGGTTTACTCTCACAGTGATGAATTAACACCTTCAGCATTCATGTTTACTCAATACCTGAATAATAACTTAATAGACCCATTCACCACCTCACCTGCACCTTCTCACCAGAACTCCTCCACCACGCCTCTTGCCACCTCATATAGCATCACCCTACAGGCTGTTTCAGAGGGTGTGGTGTTGGATGAGCTCCTGTTGGATCTTTTCTTTTTGAAGATCGCGGCCACCATCATCGCAGCCCCCATTGCAGATCTTTTTACCCCATCCCTCCAGACAGCTGAATTCTCTCGAGCATGGAAATGGAAAGCAGCTGTGGTGTGTCCCATTTTTAAGGGAGGAGATCAGGCTAACTGCTATAGGCCTATTTCTCTTTGGCCTTGTTTATCAATGGCATTGGAAATATTTGTAAATAAACACTCTACAAATGATCTGGATGTTTATAATATCCTGCCTGGTGTTCAGTCTGGTTTCCTGTCCTATTCACTTGGTCTGCGAAACTGGATCTTGTTCAGATGATCATCCATCCCATTTTAGATGATGGTGACGGTATATTCATATACAGGTCAGCTGTGTGTTAGAAGTGTTGGGTTTACTCTCACAGTGTTGAATTAACACCTCCGGTATTAATGTTCTCTTAATACCTACAGCAATAGTTTAACACGCTCTTCATTCAATATCTACAATCTTAAATAAACACCTGACGTGTTGGATTTACTCTTACATTGTTGAAGTAACACTTGAGGAATTTACGTATATTTAATACTGTAGCAAGCGTTCTAGGTGGGTGGGGCACAGAAGCACGGCAGGCCAGTACTGAGTTCTCAATAACTCTTTTATTGTCAGCTTTTCAGCTTCTACACGTTTACCCATATACTTATACACACATGCCACACACACGTGTTCTGGTCGGGAGAGAGCCCGCTCTGCTCTCGCTCTCTTCCTTAAATAGGGCGCGGCTCCTGGGAAGACACACAAACACAGGTTAATTCACATCAGGGGTAGGGATTCTGCCACTTACCTTCCCTGACTCCGCCCTCCGGTCACAGACCGATGCTTGACCACGCCCCCACTGCCACATACCCCCACCGCCCGACTCAGGCCGGGCAGCCATCCGGCCCGCAGCTGACTCCCCCCCCCCTTGACGGGAGAGGAAGTCCGCTACGACCATCTGCGCCCCCGGCCTGTGGACCACCTTGAAGTTAAAGGGTTGGAGTGCCAGATACCAATGGGTGATCAGCGTGTTGGCATCCTTCATGCGGTGGAGCCACTGGAGGGGCGCGTGGTCCGAAAAGAGGGTGAAAGGGCGTCCCAGCAGGTAGTAACAGAAGGCAAGGACCGCCCACTTGATGGCCAGGCACTCCTTCTCTATGGTGCTGTAGCGCCCCTCACGCACTGACAGCTTTCGACTTATATACAGCACTGGGCGATCCTCCCCCTCCACCTCCTGGGACAAAACAGCCCCCAGCCCTCTGTCTGACGTGTCCGTCTGCAATATAAAAGGGAGAGAAAAGTCAGGGGAGTGTAACAGTGGCCCCCCACACAGTGCAGCCTTTACCTCAGAAAAAGCCTGCTGGCATTGTTCCGTCCACTGGACCGGATCTGGTGCCCCTTTTTTAGTGAGATCAGTCAGCGGGCTGGTGATGTCCGAATAATTAGGTATAAACCTACGATAATAGCCAGCCAGCCCCAGGAACTGTCTCACCCCCTTTTTGGTCTTGGGCCTCGGGCAGGCCGCAATTGCCACTGTCTTGTTAATTTGGGGACGCACCTGCCCGTTGCCCAAGTGGAAGCCCAGATACCGTACTTCCACCAGCCCAGTCGCACACTTCATCGGGTTGGCTGTGAGGCCCGCCCGCCTCAGTGACCTAAGGACGGCCCTCAGATGTTGGAGGTGCCTCGGCCAGTCATTACTATAGATAATGATATCGTCGAGATAGGCAGCCGCATAGGTGGCGTGGGGGCGAAGGACCCTATCCATCAGCCGCTGAAACGTAGTGGGCGCCCCAAACAGCCCAAAAGGAAGTGTGACAAACTGGTGTAAGCCGAACGGTGTGGAAAAGGCCGTTTTTTCTCGGGATAATGGAGTCAAGGGGATCTGCCAATAACCCTTTGTTAAATCCAGTGTCGAGTAAAAGCAAGCCATGCCTAGTCGATCGAGCAACTCATCAATACGAGGCATTGGGTACGCGTCGAATTTAGACACCGCGTTGACTTTTCTATAGTCTACACAGAACCGGACCGACCCGTCGGCCTTGGGTACCAAGACCACCGGACTGCTCCAGTCACTGTGGGACTCCTCAACAATGCCCATTTCGAGCATGGTCTCAAGTTCTTCCTGAACCACCTTTTTCTTGTGTTCGGGCAGTCTGTAAGGGCGTCTCAATGTGGTGTTCTATGAGGTGGGTGCGGCCGGGCAGGGGTGAGAACACGTCAGAAAATTCTGTTTGCAACCGGGCGACCTCCGCGAGCTGGGTCGGTGAGAGGTGGGCTCCACAGGGGACCGGAGCGGTGGGTGATGCCAATTTTCCCTTTTGAACCTCCGGCCCCAGCTCCGCCTTCTCAGGAACCACCGACACCAGCACCACGGGGACCTCCTCACTCCAACGTTTTAACAGATTGAGGTGGTATACCTGTAACGCCCCACCCCTGTCCGTTTGCCTCACCTCATAGTCGACATCCCCGACTCGCTGTGTGACCTAAAAGGGTCCTTGCCACCTGGCGATTAATTTAGAGTTTGATGTTGGCAACAGTACGAGTACTTTATCTCCCGGTGCGAACTCCCTGAGGCGCGTACCCTTGTTGTACAGGCGGGTTTGTCGTTCTTGGGCCTGCCGCAAATTCTCCTGGGTTAGGTGGGCGAGTGTGTGGAGTTTTGCGCGCAGGTCAATAACGTATTGGATTTCATTTTTACTTTGTGAAAGTCCCTCCTCCCAATTTTCCCGCAGCACATCTAGAATGCCGCGCAGCTTACGCCCGTATAACAATTCAAATGGGGAGAACCCTGTGGAGGCTTGTGGGACCTCTCGCACTGAAAACAACAAGGGTTTGAGCCACTTATCCCAATTACGTGCGTCCTCACTTACGATTTTTTTAATTATATTTTTGAGGGTGCGATTGAACCGTTCAACTAAACCGTCCGTTTGTGGGTGATAAACGCTGGTGCGGATCGGCTTAATACCCAACAACCTATACAGTTCCTTTAGTGTACGTGACATAAATGCGGTGCGTTGGTCAGTCAGAATCTCTTTCGGGATTCCAACTCGGGAGATAACGCGGAAGAGCGCCTCTGCAATACTGCATGCTGAGATATTGCGAAGAGGCACTGCTTCTGGGTATCGCGTTGCATAGTCCACCAGAACTAATATAAAGCGGTACCCTCATGCTGACCGATCTAATGGCCCAACGAGATCCATCCCAATTCTTTCGAACGGGGTCTCGATTAACGGCAGAGGGCGCAAAGGCGCTTTTGGAATGGCCGCTGGATTTACTAACTGGCATTCGCGGCACGCCGTACACCACCTATGGACATCGCCGTGAATCCCTGGCCAATAGGACCAGGCCATTATTTGGGCTAGTGTTTTATCCTGCCCTAAGTGTCCAGCCATGGGATTAAAGTGAGCCGCCTGGAATACCAATTCCCGGCGGCTTTTCGGAATCAAAAGCTGCATGACTTGCTCTTTAGTTTGAGTGTCCTGCGTCACTCGGTATAATCTATCCTTCATAATTATGAAGTAGGGGAAGGACGGGGTGGCGTTTGGCTGGAGCGTTTGACCATCGATTACTCTCACTTGGTCAAACGCATGCCGCAGAGTCTCGTCTCATGACTGCTCTAATGGAAAATCCGCGAGGGATTCCCCGAGAGAGAGAGGAGCAGCCGGTGGCTCCTCACTCTGACGCGGAGCTGACGTAGACGGCTCTGTGACAGCTGCTCCCGCCAACGCGACACCGGGACCTCCCCTTATTAAACTATGGCAGGACCCACTCTTTACTAGGTGCCTCATTAATTCCCCAAATCCCAGCCAATCCGTCCCCAAAATTATTGAGTGGGTAAGGCGAGGATTAACTGCCGACTTCACTATAAATTTTTCCTCTCGAAAAAAATGTGGACACTAAAGGGTAGCTGTGAACATCCCCATCCACACACAACACCTTCACCAATTGTGCTCCCCCCAGTGCCTCGTCTTGCACTAGGCTTTGGTGGATTGACGTCTGATTACAACCAGAATCCACCAACGCCTGATATGTATCCCCTTGGATACTCACCGGTATGCGATACACTCCGGCCTGATCGAGGGTGGCTCCTGGCGCATCGGGGATCCGAACCACCGTGCCCACCTCCATTACCGAGCACTGCTGTTGGAGGTGGCCCGGCTCCCCGCAGCGCCAGCAAACTGGCCTGGGCTTCCTCTCTGCACTGGTGCTCTGGGGCTCACTCACCTGAGGGGGGGGAGAGACAGACACAGAAGGGAGAAACGGGAGGGCATCGCGGGTGCGGCCAGCCGGCTGGGGTGGGGCCGGCCCCCGCCTCCGCGGTGGGGGAATAGGGCGAGGAGGAGACACGGGAGGAGAGGGAGAGAGGAGAGAGGAGAAGAGGTTGTCTGCTGTCCTGCCATTGGGCCAGCCACCAAATGGTCCTCCGCCAGCTCGATTGCCTGATCCAACGACGCCGGTCGGTGGCACTGGACCCACTCTGCAGCTCCGGCTGGTAGATGCGCGATGAACTGCTCCAGCGCCACCTGGTCGATGAGCCCCTTGGTGTTGCGGTTGTCAGCCCTCAACCACCGCCCGCAGGCATCCCGGAGTTGCTGGCCAAACGCGAACGGCCGGCCGACTTCCTCCAAGCGCAAAGCGCGGAAGCGCTGCCGTTGTTGCTTGGGGGTGCGCCCCACACGCTGGAGGACGGCCCAGCGAAGGCCCGCGTAGGCCAGCCGGCGGTCGGCGGGGAGCTGTAGAACGGCCAGCTGCGCCTCTCCTGTTAGCAGAGGGAAGAGGCGCGCCGCATGCTGTTCCATCGGCCACCCCGAGGTCTCTGCCACCTGCTCAAAGAACGTGAGGAAGGCCTCAGGGTCGTCCTGCGGGCCCATCTTCATCAGGGTGAAGGGGGACGGCCCCGTGGTGGTGGACCCTGCTGACACGAGGAGGTGCCGGAATGCCTGTCGCTCTTCCTGCTGAGCCAGCACCAGGGCCTCGAACTGCTGTTCCTGTTCCTTCTGGAGGGCGACTAGTGCCTGGTACTGGCTTTGCTGGGCCGTGGCGAGGGCGTGGACCAGCTCGGCGAAAGGGGAGGACTCCATGGGGCTGTTCTGCTTCGGCGCTCCAATCCCGGGTTTCAGCACCACTGTAGCAAGCGTTGTAGGTGGGTGGGGCACAGAAGCACGGCAGGCCAGTACTGAGTTCTCAATAACTCTTTTATTGTCAGCTTTTCAGCTTCTACACGTTGACCCATATACTTATACACACACGCCACACACACATGTGTTCTGGTCGGGAGAGAGCCCGCTCTGCTCTCGCTCTCTTCCTTAAATAGGGCGCGGCTCCTGGGAAGACACACAAACACAGGTTAATTCACATCAGGTGTAGTGATTCTGCCACTTACCTTCCCTGACTCCGCCCTCCGGTCACAGACCGACGCTTGACCACGCCCCCACTGCCACAAATACGTACACCGTTAAATGAACACCTTAAGTGTTGGGTTTTTCTAACAGTTTGGAATTAACACCATATATATTAATGTTCACTCAATACCTATACATTGAAATCAACACCTGAATCTTAAAGTGATGAATTATTGCCATATGTATTAAAGTTTAAAGTTTACTCAATACCTGTAGTGTTAAATGAACACAGTGTTGGATAAACACCTCAGATATTAAAGCTTACTTAATACCTACAGTGTTAGAAGAACACATTGTTGAATTAAAACCATATCTATCAATGTTCATTTAATGCATACAGCTTAAAATAAACAGAGCATTGAATTAACACCTTCGATATTAAAGATCACTTTATAGCTACAGTCTTAAATTTAACACTGTTAACATAAACACATTCAGTATTAATGATCACCTTACCCCTACTGTGTAAAATGAACACTTTTGGTGTTGGTTTAATTCTTACAGTGTTCAATAAACCTGATACTTCGACTTAGTGTATTGTGTGTTGATGCAACATTGAAGATATTGATTCCAGATTGTGGGTACTGAGTCAACATTATATGTGTTAATTCCAGACTGTGGGTATTGATACAACATTAAAGGTGTTTATTAATGTAAAATTAAAGGTGTTAGTTCCAGACTGTGGGTACTGATGTAAAATTAAAGGTGTTAGTTCCAGACTGTTGGTACTGATGTAAAATTAAAGGTGTTAGTTCCAGACCGTAGGTACTGATGCAACATTGAAGATGTTAATTCCAGACTGTGGGTACTGATTCAACATTATAGCTGTTTATTAATGCAAAATTAAAGGTGTTATTTCCAGACTGTGGGTATTGATGTAACATTGAAGGTGTTAATTTCAGACTGTGGGTCTCATCTCATCTCATTATCTGTAGCTGCTTTATCCTGTTCTACAGGGTCGCAGGCAAGCTGGAGCCTATCCCAGCTGACTACGGGTGAAAGGCGGGGTACACCCTGGACAAGTCGCCAGGTCATCACAGGGCTGACACATAGACACAGACAACCATTCACACTCACATTCACACCTACGCTCAATTTAGAGTCACCAGTTAACCTAACCTGCATGTCTGTGGACTGTGGGGGAAACCGGAGCACCCGGAGGAAACCCACGCAGACACAGGGAGAACATGGAAACTCCACACAGAAAGGCCATCGCCGGCCACGGGGCTCGAACCCAGACCTTCTTGCTGTGAGGCCACAGCGCTAACCACTATACCACCGTGCCGCCCCAGACTGTGGGTACTGATGTAAAATTAAAGGTTTTAATTCCAGACTGTGGTTCTCATCTCATCTCATTATCTCAAGCCGCTTTATCCTTCAACAGGGTCGCAGGCAAGCTGGAGCCTATCCCAGCTGACTACAGGCGAAAGGCGGGGTACACCCTGGACAAGTCGCCAGGTCATCACAGGGCTGACACATAGACACAGACAACCATTCACACTCACACCTATGGTCAATTTAGAGTCACCATTTAACCTAACCTGCATGTCTTTGGACTGTGGGGGAAACCGGAGCACCCGGAGGAAACCCACGCGGACACGGGGAGAACATGCAAACTCCACACAGAAAGGCCCTCGCCGGCCCCGGGGCTCGAACCCAGGACCTTCTTGCTGTGAGGCGACAGCGCTAACCACTACACCACCGTGCCGCCCCAGACTGTGGTTATTAATGTAAAATTAGTTTCAGACTGTGGATATTGATGCAACATTAAAGGTGTTAGTTCCAGACTGTGGGTATTGATGTAGCTTTAAAGGTGTTAGTTTCAGAATGTGGGTATTGATGTAGATTCAAGGTGTTAGTTCTAGACTGTGGGTATTGATGTAGCTTTAAAGGTGTTAGTTTCAGAATGTGGGTATTGATGTAGATTCAAGGTGTTAGTTCCAGACTGTGGGTATTGATGCAACATTAAAGGTTTTAATTCCAGACCATCGGTATTTAATCCAACATTAAAGATTCTCATTTCAGACTGGAGGGATCGATGCAAAATTAACCGTGTTAATTCGACACTGCAGGTATTGATTCACCATTACAAAAAATGCTAACACTGTGGGTATTCAACATCACAGGTTTTACATTTCCAGATTTGTCTACTGATTCAACATTAAAGGTGTTAGTTCCAGACTGTGGGTATTGATGTAGCACTAATGGCCCTTTTCCAATACCCTTTTTCAGCTCACTTCAGCTCACTTCAGCCCAACACGGCTCGCGTTTCGACTACCTCAGAGCAGCACGACTCAGCTCGCTTCAGCCTTACTTAGCACCCAAAACTCGCACGGTTTTGGAGTGGGGCTGAAGCGAGCCAAACCGAGCCAAGTGGGGCTAGGGGCATGAGGAGACACTCCCCTGTGCACTGATTGATGAGGAGGAGTGTCCTCACATGCCCACACATGCCCCGCGAGCACGCTGGGATCTGTAAACACCGTAAACCCGGAAGAAGAAGAATTACGAATTACGAGAATTATGAAGCCTTATGCGCCTCGCCTCATCTATATGCTCTTGCCAGTATCTGTTGGCGTTGTCAGTGACAACAAGCCACAGCACCAAGACCAGCAACACTAACGACTCCATGTTTATTGTTTACTATCCGGGGCGTGAGACTACTGCTTAAAAGATCACTGATGTCACTGTTTGCGCCGCCTAACTACATCACATGACGTCCACCCACTTTCGCTAACTCCACCCAATGTGTCCATCCACTTCCAGCCAGCACGGTTCAGCGCGGTTGTAGTCGAAATGCAACCCCAACAGCCCCACTCAGCTTGACTCAGCCCAACTCAGCACGGCACGGCTCAGCCCAACTCAGCCGCGTTGGTAGTGGAAAAGCGGCATAAAGGTGTTCATTCCAGACTGTAGGTATTAAATGTAAAATTAAAGGTGTTCCTTCCTCCGGGAGTTAGAGTTTATTTCCAGTTTTATGTATTGAGTCATATTTAAAGGTGTTAATTCCAGTCTGTAGAAGTTGATTCTACATTAAAAATGTTCATTTCTGATGTGTGTTTTGAGTCATCATTAAATGCACTACTGCCAGATGCATGTGTTAATTCTGCATTAAAGGTCTTAATTCCAGATGTGTGTATTGATTCTGCGTTAAATGCATTAATTCCAGGGTCTAAGTGTTGATTCAACATTAAAAGTGTTGAGTAAACACTGCTGGTATTGATTCTACATTAAAGGTGTTAATTTCAGACTGTGGGTATTGATGCAACATTAAAAGTGTAAGCTGTAGGTCTTGATTCATCATTGAATGTGTTAATTCCAGACTATAATCTGTGGTTGGTAGAAGAGAGCAACTGGACTTGCTTGAAAAGTCTTGAAGACGTTTCGCCTTTCATCCGACTATAAGTGTTGATTAAAGACTGTAAAACTAAATCCATCTCTGTAGACGTTAACTCGGATATTTTTAAATCAACATCACAAAGAAACAATGGACCGGATATCTGAGAAATGTTTTGATCCAAACCTGTAACAGTTTGGAAATTGATTCGGAAAGAGATAAAAAGACATTGTAGTGTTTTCTTACTTAATTCTTCTTCTTATTATTATTATTATTGGATGTCCCAGTGGTTTGTTTCTTTGTGAGTCTTCTCAATGCAGCTTGATTGTCCCAAGGTCAAGCAAAAAGGCAGCACGCACACGCACACACACACACACACACACACACACACACAGAGCTCTGAGGTGTATTATGAGTCATTGAAAAACTAACATTAAAAGTCAACAGGCAAGGTGTCCCCAAACTTCTCCCTGACATGTTGATCTAGATATTGACTGTACAATTTGGCGATTTCCTGGTGCAAGTGTTCAATTAATACCTATCGTTTTGAATTAACCCCTGCGGTTTTACTCTGACAGCGGCGATTTAACACCTACAATTGCTCAATTAATACCTACAGTTATTTTTTTAACCCCTGCAGTGTTGGATTAATTCCTACAGTGATGCATTACTACCTAGTGCACCGAATTACCTCTTACAACGTGGGCATCGGTCCTATTCATATCAATCATTTATCTTTTTCTGTGCTGAAACACACATGGAAGACAAATATGATCTGAAATAAGACTAGAGACCAGTCTGAAGTGTTTGTTAACCTGGCAATTAATTTTTGGGTGAAGACATAACTTAAAGTAATCCTCGTGATGTACACATCTTGTTGGATTTCGTTGCTGTATAATTGATAAGTTAAATATCCTTGAAAAATATCCTTGATAATCATGCAGAATTAACACCAATCACATGCACAGTGTTTAATTAACTACAATATACAGTTTATACAGTTTGGGCGGCACGGTGGTGTAAGTGGTTAGCACGGTCGCCTCACAGCAAGAAGGTACTGGGTTTGAACCCAGCGGCTGGCGGGGACCTTTCTGTGTGGAGTTTGCATGTTCTCCCCCTGTCTGCGTGGGTTTCTTCCAGGTGCTCTGGTTTCCCCCACAGTCCAAAGACATGCAGTTAGGTTGACGTGGGGCGGCCTTGGGCTGAGGTGCCCTTGAGCAAGGTACCTGACCCCTAAATGCTCCCCGGGCGCTCTGGTGTGGCTGCTCGCTGCTCTGAGTGTGTGTGTGTGCGTGCGTGTGTTCACTGCTTCAGATGGGTTAAATGCAGAGGATGAAGTTCACTGTGCTTGAAGTGTGCATGCAACAAATAAAGGTTTCTTCTTCTTCTTAAGTCAAACTGCACAAATGATCACTACTTCAGTGTTGGTGTTGCTCTTGTTCTTTTTCATACAACATTGTATGAAAGTGCACATTGTACACATAAAATTATGTTCGTCATATATTTTGTGTCCTGGTATTGTCAAAATATTTAGAAATGTTCACTTCTGATGGTGAAAGAAAAATAATAAGAATCCTGTAAGTAGCTGAAGGAGAGATAACTGAAGAGAGCTATCCTTTCATATCCTATCCTTCAGGATATTCATGTCATGGCAATATTGGGCTCGACAACCTTCTAGCAGAATTCTGGTTGGATATTTGTCCATTCTTCATAGCAGAATTGGTAGAGTTCGATTAAATTTGTGTGTTTCCTGGAACAGTCCAGATATTTTTGACAGGGTTAAGGTCAGGACTTGTTTTAAACTTAATGTTAGCCTGCTTTCTCCTCCACACCTTGCTTATTGTCCTGTTATGTCCAAGTTCCTGAAGGCTTGAGGTTATGCTGAAGAATTCTGAGGTTCTTCATTATCCCATCCAGTTTGTTCAATGCACCAGTTCCACTGGCAGCAAAACAACCCCAGAGAATGATCCTACCACCACCGTGTTTAATACTTGGTACAGTGTTCCTCAAGAATCTCTAGTCATTGTGACCGAACCACTCAATCTTTGTCTCATCTGGTGATTTAAACCTGGCTTGACTGTAGACAGTGTTCTGGCAGCTTCCAGTTCATGGCAGGCCTGTGCTTTGTTGGCTCCTGAGTTGTTCCAAACCAATTATCGTGACAGTTTGGTCTTCTTCCAGAAAAGTGGCTTAGCTACAAAGTGGCGACACCTCCCAATAACTTGTACTTATGTCCAAGTGTTTGAACTAATGATCGTGGACTCTGAAGTTGTTTAGAAATGGCTCCAAGAGACATTCCTGAGCAGGTAAATCTATGATCCTCTTTCACAGATCTGCACTGAGCTCCTGGGACTTTCCCATTGTACTGTGTTTTGGTTAATCCATGGAGTGTCAAACAAACTCTTTTTATGTTGTGCACAGAGAAGCTGCCAGCTGTAGTCAATCATCACTAACAGGAAGTTAAGAGGCCTTGGCTTTGGGCAACTGAAAGACATTTTTGGATCTTTCAGATGACTGACTTTATAATCTGAGTGGGTGTATGTAAATCTTTGACTCTGTATGTATATTTTTGACCTTGTGTTGATTTCAGAAAAATAAATAAATAAACAAACAAATAAATAAATAAAGTGAAACTTGTGCACCGAATTATTTTTTTTTTAGATTAAAGATGTATGTTGTACAATAATTCTACCACAGAAAAATAAGAATTCAAGGAAATCAGTGAAAGCCTGATAATTCAAGTACAAAATACAAATATTATAAGTGAAATGACTTAAAAACTGTTTAGAGGATTTTAACGTGTTTGGGGGCAGGTTTATAATGGCTCAAGGCAAAAACTGGGGACTTGAGAATTTGTGGAAATTTTATATCATATCCAGAAAGACGAATATAAAGTTACTGATATCGTTTTAATGATTTTGATGAGTTGTTAATATTTAACCATTAAAAATGTTTGAAAAAATATTGGAGTGAAATTTACGCAAGAAAAGTGTAGCAACAATTTCAACAACAACAACAACAAGAAAAATCTTAGTAAATTTAACTAAGTATATTTTCAGGAAGTGGCGGCACAGTGGTGTAGTGGTTCGCGCTGTCGCCTCACAGCATGAAGGTCACTTCGTCACTTCCGGAACATTCCGGAACATTTCTCCTAAAAAATCCGTGAAAGAGTTCTCTACTGATGAGGAATATGTTACTGTTAATGTCCTAACAGAAATGTTAGAACAGCAGAAAGTTTTCTTTCAAGATATGATGGATCTCCAGGAAAAGAACTTCAAAACGTTCCTACAACTATTCATGGAGATAATAAACAAGCAAATCGATGACCTCGTAAAAGACTTCACAGAATACAAACAGAGCCTGGATTACACACAAACGCAGGTGGATAATCAGAAAAAGGCCAGCGATGAGATTGCAACAATGCTCAAAGATGTGCGCAGAGACATAAATATGGTATGCGAATCTGCAATATAAATTGATGGCAAATTTGACTATCTCGAGGTGCAATCTAAAAGGAACAACATAATTATCGATGGCATTCCGGAGTTTAAACGTGAGAGCTGGGAGGAAACAGAGAACAAGGTTCACCGAATTCTAGCTGAAAAGTTGGAAATGGACGAGGAATGGCTCAAGGTAGAGCGTGCCCACCGGATGGGAGATCCGATCAAAGAAGGAGAACGACACAGACCTATTGTCATCAAGTTTTTAAGATGGAAGGACAAGGAGGCTGTGATGGCAAGAGCAAATAAGCTGAGAGGCACGAACATCTATCTTAATGAGGGCTATACTGAAGCTGTAAGACTGAAATGAAAGGAACTCATCCCAATCATGAACGCTGAAAGATTAAAGGGAAACATTGCCTACATCCGCTATGATAGACTCACTGTCCACCCTCCATCCCAAGGAATTGTAGGAGGGGAAAGATCAGCCAAGAATATGGATTCATAACTTCAGTGGGCACGTACATAAACTCTGAACTGTATACTAGTCTTCTTTCACTATGTCAGTGTCAATACTTCTCAAGAAAGGGCTAAAAATAGCTCATGTGAATGTAGCTTAAGAAACAAAGTTCAAGATATTGATAACTTGTTAATGACTGAGAAAATCCATATTTTAGCCATCTCTGAAATTCATTTAGATAATACATTTGATGATGCTACAGTGGAGATACAAGGATACAGCATTTATAGAAAGGACAGGGACATATATGGGGGATGAGTAGCAATGTACATTCAGAACCACATTCCTGTTAAGGTCAGAAGGGATCTGATGTCATGTGATGTTGAAATGCTATGGTTACAGGTTCACCTACCCCACCTAAAACCTATACTGATAGGAGGCTGTTATAGGCCACCAAGCTCTAGCAATCAGTATCTTGATAATCTATGTGAAATGTTTGAAAGAGCATGTGATGAAAATAGAGAAATCTATGTATTGGGAGACTTAAACATAAATTTTCTGGCATCAAGTTGTCCTCTGAAAAAGAAAATTCTTAGTACCACTAGAGTCTGCAATCTGGTTCAGGTTATCAACCAACCAACTAGGGTGTTCACTAACAAAATAGGAACAGTGTCATCCACATGTATTGATCACATTTACACCGATGCTGTTGAACTCTGCTTGAAAGCTATATCTGTTTCCATTGGTTTTAGTGATCATAATTTAGTGGGCATATCTAGGAAGGCGAAAGTTCCAAAGGCTGGGCCAAAAATTGTATATACAAGATCGTACAGGAGTTTCTGTTGTGACTCATATGTGGATGATGTTAGAAAGATTTGTTGGTCTGATGTCAGTAAACAGAGAGACCCAGATACTGCGCTTAATGTTTTCACTGAATTGTTGGTTCCAGTCATGGATAAACATGCACCTGTCAAGAGGCTAACTGTTAGAGCTATTAGGGCTCCCTGGGTTGATCATGAATTAAAAGAATGCATGGCTCATAGAGGTAATGCAAAAGAAGTGGCAAAAAAGTCAGGCTGCATATCTGATTGGCAAGCATATCGTAAACTAAGGAATTATGCCACCAAATTGAACAAAAAGAAGAAGAAATTGTATTATGAATCAAGGATAAACAATATAAAATATAATGGAAAGAAGTTATGGAGCACCCTAAATGACATCATGGGTAGAAAGAGCAGCCCGACTCCATCTTTCATTGAAGTGGGAGGGTCTTTTATAACTAAACCTGTAGATATTGCCAATTATTTTAATGATTATTTTATAAGCAAAGTCTGTAAACTCAGACAGGAAATGCCAATACCACACAATGAGCCATTGTATTCATGTATACAAGACAAAATAATGTATGACAAGAATTGCTCTTTTGAATTCCGTAAAGTGACTATAGAAGAAGTAAAAAAAAAAAACTATTATTGTCTATCAATAATGAGAAACCTCCAGGTACTGATAACCTGGATGGAAAGCTATTGAAGATCATAGCAGACTATATTGCCACTCCCATATGCTACATCTTTAATCTTAGTCTTGACTGTAATATGTGTCCTCAAATTTGGAAAGAGGCTAAGGTAATCCCTCTACCTAAAAATACTTGTGCTGCCTTTACTGGCTCAAACAGCCGACCAATCAGCTTGTTACCTGTTTTAAGCAAACTGTTGGAAAAAATTGTGTTTAATCAGATACAATGCTGCTTCTCACTGAACAACTTGACAAGCAACTACCAGCATGCTTACAGGGAAGGACACTCAACTTCCACAGCGCTCACGCAAATGACAGATGATTGGTTAAAAGACATTGACCAACAGAATATTGTAAGAGCAGTACTATTAGACTTTAGTGCTGCCTTTGATGTCATTGATCACAGTTTACTATTGAAAAAACTAAAGTGTTATGGCTTTACTCCATCGGCCGTAGCATGGATTGAGAGTTACTTAACTAATAGGACACAGGAGGTTTTCTTTAACGGAAGCCTCTCAAATGCAAGACACATAAAGTGTGGAATTCCACAGGGTTCTTCACTAGGGCCACTGCTCTTCTCAATTTTTACAAATGATCTCCCACTTGTTTGTAAAAAAGCTTGTGTGTCGATGTATGCAGATGATTCAACACTCTATATGTCTGCACGGACAGTTGACGAAATCACCTCAGCCCTCAACAAAGAGCCGCAGCTGGTATTCAAATGGGTTTCTGATAACAAACTTGTCTTGAACATATCTAAAACCAAGAGTATTGTATTTGGAACAAAACACTCATTAAGCTCTAAACCACAGCTGAATCTGGTAATGAACAATGTTGCTATTGAGCAAGTATAGGAAACAAAGCTTCTGGGGGTAACTTTAGACTGTAAATTATCATGGTCAAGACATATAGATTTACTGGCGCAAAAGGTGGGGAGGAATATATCTGTAGTCAAAAGATGCTCCTCTTTTCTAACACCTCACCTGATCAAAAAGGTCCTGGAGACCCTTGTACTGTCACACCTAGATTACTGCTCAGTGGTCTAGTCAGGTACCACAAAAATGAATCTAGGGAAGCTGCAACGGGTACAAAACAGAGCAGCTAGGCTTGCCCTTAAATGCACACCAAG
The DNA here is from genome assembly GCF_027579695.1 of Neoarius graeffei. NCBI lineage: Eukaryota > Metazoa > Chordata > Actinopteri > Siluriformes > Ariidae > Neoarius > Neoarius graeffei. The sequence goes on along the minus strand of NC_083575.1, from coordinate 93,626,547 downwards.
AGCCAGCATAAATAATATGCATGACCAACTCTCCTGGATGAAAGTTGATGTAAGGTTGAGAGCATCACTTATTTATTTCATAAAAAAATATTAATACATTAAACAACCCTAAGTGTTTGAGTAGACAGCTCACACTTACTGTAGCTCTAATGTGCATACGTATCCCACTAGACATGCCACTAGTGGCAACTACATTATACCAACAATTAAGACAAACTCAAAACAACGTACAGTACTGTGTAGAGCTATGGTTGAATGGAACTTGCTTCCAGATCAAATTTCAAAAATCCAGAATAAAATTAGGCTTAAAAAACAAGTAAAGCAACATTTCATGTCTGTTAGCACTGAATCCTTATGATACATTGTATCATTAAATTTTACTTTTCTTTACTCAGTTATACTTTTTTCTTTTTTTGTAATTCTATTTGTTTTGTGTTGATGTCTGTTTTGGGTGCTGATGGTTTAGTTTTTTTTTTTTTTTATCTGTTGCTTTGTATGTTGATTTCTTGTGTGTTATATGTTGTGTGTGGACCCCAGGAAGAGTAGCTGATGTCTTTGGCATCAGCTAATGGGGATCTAAATAAATAAATAAATAAATAAATAAAGGTCTGGGTTCGAGTCCCGGGGCCGGCGAGGGCCTTTCTGTGCGGAGTTTGCATGTTCTCCCCGTGTCCGCGTGGGTTTCCTCCGGGTGCTCCAGTTTCCCCCACAGTCCAAAGACATGCAGGTTAGGTTAACTGGTGACTCTAAATTGAGCGTAGGTGTGAATGTGAGTGTGAATGGTTGTCTGTGTCTATGTGTCAGCCCTGTGATGACCTGGCGACTTGTCCAGGGTGTACCCCACCTTTCGCCCGTAGTCAGCTGGGATAGGCTCCAGCTTGCCTGCGACCCTGTAGAACAGGATAAAGCGGCTACAGATAATGAGATGAGATGAGATGAGAAGTACAATTTATTTAAAATTTAGTGAAATGAATTACATGAATCTTACCACTGTGAAAAGTACACATTATCATTCCTACTTTATGGCTACTAACATCTTTTAACATAATATTTCCAAACAGAGAAATAGGCAGAGATCAGCATTCGTTCGTAATGACTGATCTGAACTGAAAGTAAAAACATTTGCTCTTTCAAAACATTGCGTAACAAGACTTAAACCTGACACAAAACAAGAAATAATGAAAACAGCTCAGCCATAAAACTCACAATTAAATCAAGTTTACAGTTCTGTGAACACACGTGTAAATCGAGTTTGAAACCATGCCCCCATGTTCAAGTAAGCATAATATATTTGTCTCTAGTTTTGTGAGCATTTGAAAAATAATAACTTTAACCCAGTAAAGTCAGTACAATTAACAATTATTCCACTAAATCAAATCGTACATGAGCTGATAGCGCTACAATCCATGTACGACGAGATTGAGTGGAATAACTGTTTTATTCTATCCACATTCACTGGATTTTGAGAAACAGAGCATTTTTATTTTTTATTTTTTGCAAATTCGGTAAATAAAAACTTTAAACAAGACGTCCGATAAAATCATTTCTGCTTAGAATGTAAATAAACTGGCAAAATGACAGGAACAATTTGTGAAAAATGTGATGATAATAATTCTTGAAAAATAAAACAAAAGATACACTCTTATCATCAAATACTTTTACTCCATATTTTGTTGCTTTTTTGTATTTTTGGGGTTTTGTTTTAGAGTTTTTATTTCGTCCTCGGTTGGTTCAGCAATACATTCCGCCATTTTGTTTTTCTCTACTCACGGTATATGAGCTGATATCCTAGTAGTAGAGTAGCCAGTCAGAGTGCGCGACTGCGCATATCCAGTGAATGTGGATAGAATAATTATACAATATACTCTTTGAGTCGTAGCCACATATTTACCTGAATTAGTTTAGTACAGACCTTAAAGCATTTAAGTCATTCCAATAATTGTTTTTTTGAGTAAAAATCACAGATTTTAATGAATTTTGTCATATCTACTGAACTACTGTATCTTTTCTTTGTTTTCCTGTTCAATATTTCATTATATTTTAGTTGTGATAATCAAGAAACCAAAACAAGTCTGCAAAATTGAACATGGTATATTTTGTAAAAAAATAAAAAAAATTAAAAAATTAAATGTACAGTAATACGGAATATCATATTTCTTTTCTGCTGATGAAATCTGAGGCTTTATTTGAATAAATTGTGGTTCTTTTTGAGAAGCAGAACCTGGTTAGTGCTGGTGTGCGATATTAGTATGAAGGTTTGGAAGATGATCTGCTGTGAAAGATCTCAGATTAAAACAGCAGCCTGACGAAAACATCATCATCATCATCATCATCAACAGCATTATTTTTAATGTGGGCACTCACACACACCAGGGATTGTGACACCTACCCTACCTACGGTACCTTAGAGATTGTTACAACCAATATTGCAAATGTATATCATGCACAAAAATCACTTTAAAACGCTACACTGTTATTACTGATGCTGCTTTTTATATTTTCATATTTTCATACATGGACAGCACGGTGCTGTAGCAGTTAGCACTGTCACCTCACAGCAAGAAGGTTCCAGGTTTGAACCTCACATCCAGAGGGCCTTTCTGTATGGAGTTTGCATGTTCTCCCCATGTCTGTGTGGGTTTCCTCCCAGTGCTCCAGTTTCCCCAACAGTCCAAAGACATACAGATTAAGTAAAATCCCCAGGCACTGGGGTTGCTCAAGCCGGTGTATACTTAGTGCTGGGTTCAAGCCCAGATAGATCGTGAAGGGCTGAGTCAGGAAGGGCATCCGATGTAAAACGTACGCCAAATCAAATATGTGGAACAGATCTGCTGTGGCAACCCCGACCATATGGAAGCTGCTGAAAGAAGAAGAATTTTATACTCTTGTCTTGTGTTTCTTTCTATGCAAGAGAAGCCATATGAAATTTCATTGTACCTGAGTACACTGAGAATAAAAATTATTCTATTCTATTCTAAACAATATCATCATCATCATCATCATCATCATCATCATCATCATCATCATCAACAACAACAACAACAACACAATGCTCACAAGGCTAAATGGAACTCAGGATATACATGCAATAATCCACAGCATGAAATCTCTCATTAATGCAATATTCTGCCATAAGTGCCTTTATTTGTGTTGTACCTTGAACTTGTGCTTGTTTTGTAGCTGTATTTATTTTCTATGCATTGCCCTTTGTATTTATATTTTTAGGCATCAGCTATATAATTTTGCTGTGTCAAATACAATGACAGTAAAAAAAAAAAAAGAAAGAAATTCTGAATAAATGGACAATGAAAGCTTAAAGCATTAAAGTATTAAAGTAATGACAACACTAGACTGAAAACTTTCACCTACTGTCTGATTGCTCGCCCATATAGATATCAGAAAAGTTAGATTGCTTATATTAACCTGTACAACTGTAGTTACCATAGTAACAATTAGACATAGCACTGATCTGATCTGATACCCAGTATGGGAATTGAGCAGATCCAAGAAAAATATCAGAAATGGGAATCTGTAATAAACGGAAAAATGAATTTGGAAAAGAAATGCATTTTTTTTTGGAACTTGGAAATGTTCCAAAACATCTCATATAAAGAGATGAATGTTTTTTTTTTCCCTTTTATTAGGATTGATTTGATTGGACAAACTATTCATGCATTTTACTTCATAATATTGATTACATTATATATGATGAAATAGTTTAACTGTGAAGTGCTTCAGCTTGAAACTCTCACTCATCTCACACCCACACCCACACAGAGGACATTTTAAAGCTCATACACACAGATCTGTGAGCTCTCCCAGAATCCTCACAATTCAACTTCCTGTTTCCTGTTTACAAATCAACTTAAAACTTCCCTTTTCCCCACACACTCTTCTCTTTCTTCTTCCTGCTCATCTCTTTCATGCTATTGTTCTTTGTACAGCGGCCTTGATGATTAGAAACGCACTGCATAAATTATTACTATAAAATCATTACTGAGTTTGTTCGGTAATTAAACAAAATATAAACCATTAATTATTTATACTGTTTTGGTTTTTAGTTTATTTAATTACACGTCATTTTATGTGATTTAATTATGCACTTAAGCGAATCACTAAAGAGAAGCTTAGCTGTGTTTTAGAAAGACTTACTGAAGATGAGATCATCTTATACTACTACTACTACTACTACTACTACTAATAATAATAATAATAATAATAATTATTATTATTATACTACTACTACTACTACTACTACTACTACTAATAATAATAATAATAATAATAATAATAATTATAATTATACTACTACTACTACTACTACTACTAATAATAATAATAATTATACTACTACTACTACTAATAATAATAATAATAATAATTATACTACTACTTCTAATAATAATAATAATAATAATAATATACTACTACTACTACTACTACTACTACTAATAATAATAATAATAATAATAATAATAATCAGAATAATGTGGATTATTTAAATTTAAATATACACTTTTTCATCTGATTAGTCTTTAATAATAATAATAATAATAATAATAATAGTTTTACTTGTTTCCACATGAATGCAATTAAGAGTAAATACTTTTTAGGTTTCGGTCATATCTAATAATTTTTATGAATATAAATATTTATAAAAATATAAACTACCAACTTTATATAGGCAATACTACTGTATATGCAATATACTTATATCCTATATACTTTTTCACTTTTTATTTTTATACATAGATATATAATTTTTTCCTGTAGGTTTTTTTAAATACTTTTATTGCACTCTGTTTTTTTTTTTTTGTTATTGTGTCTTCCTGACTCTTTTCTATGTGTGAGCTGCTGAAACATCTACATTTCCCCACCAGGGGATGAATTAAATTTTTCTTATCTTATCTTCATTTTCCATACTTTCAATTCTGGACATTTTCCACTTTTTCTACAGTTGCTTTTGTGAACAAAAACAAAACAAAACAAAACAAAACAAAAAACCCCACAACAACAACAACAACACAACAGCATTGGGATATTATCATATAATGATAACAAATGACAGGTATGGATATCAATAGAAATAAATGTCAGTGTGTAAACAAACAAACAAACAAAAAATTTTATTGACCCTCAATGGAAGAATTTAAGTGTTACAGCAGCAAGATAGATAGATAGATAGATAGATAGATAGATAGATAGATAGATAGATAGATAGATAGATAGATAGATAGATAGAGCGAGCAAATCTTGAAGGACACCCGAGACAGAAAATCAAGCCGTCGGTAATTTAGATGAAAATTCCTGCGTGCACCTCCGTCTTCCTTCTCAGCTCATTTGAATAGACTAGAAGAGACGAGTGCCAGCAGCAGTGCAGTAATACGGCATGTCAAGGAATTTTACATGTGTAATATTGTTTCCCCTCAAATAAAGCTGTTTAGTTTTTTTTAATATGTTAAGTTATTGAAAACTGACAAAGGACATTCTCATTAATTCAAATAATAATAATAAAAAAACAACAACACCAAAAAAAAGAGAAGAAGAAGAAAAAAAAAACCCAAACATTAGACTGGTGGAATATACAGTATGAGGAAAGACACACAGATTGTTTATGCCTGAATAAATATTGAGTTGATGTATTTTTTTTTTCTTCCGTGATGTGTAAAGCAGTGCTAAGCCAGTGTTTAAATCCCAGGTCTTCCAGCAGTTCTGTTTATCCTCTGAGTGATGCCCTAAAACACCAAACTTCTCAGCGAAAGTCTTGGATTATATTCAGTTTCTGGTGTTGGAGAAAGCTGTATGTAATCCTGAAGCCTAAAGACATGACCAAGGTTGCGTGTGAAAAAAAGCAAAATTTTTGGATGAGGGATCTCCCGAGTGAGTGTAGAAGGAGTGTTTATGGGCTGTAACCTTAAAGCTGTAGATATAGATTACATCACAGATCTTTCGCACACTGGAGTGATGTCCAACATACACAAGTGCCTTGGTGAAGGGCACTTCAGCCATTCCTGGTGGTCCAGGGAACTGAACCAACAACCTTTTAGTCCCAAAGCTGCTTCTCTAACCCTGAAGCTTCCCAATATAGATATAGATATATTTGAGTTTGATGATAAAGACAAAGACTTTATTGTGTCTGCGATGAGTTAAGAGTGAAGGAATCACACTCCATTTCCTTCCTCATCTGAAAGGCAGCAGCGGTGCACCAGTGTGAGTTTAATCACGAGTTGAATGAGGACTGCATCATGCATACAAGGTAAACTACACCACACCAGAGCCGAATATAATATTCCTTTAACTGTCCCATAGTGACACATTCTCATTACAGAGGCTGCGTGCATCTAAAAGCTTCTCAACACCCGGTCATGCTGCGCTTATTGAAAATCAAACGGTTTATTATGCCGCGGTGAGTTTTATTTCTCCTCCAGCGTAGCAGTTTGGGAATATGTAGTCACCATCCTCATAAACTCGCAGTAACAAGAAAACAGAGAACGGAATAATAACTCTGAAGATTGCCCTGCAAGTCTGCGAAAAGAGCACACAGGGGGACAACTAGCAGACGCGCCTCAAACTGAGAAAATAAAGTACGCTTTAGCTTTATTGAAATTCCCAGTTCTTTCAGCGTTCAAATGAGAGGGTTACTTGTGTCTGGGAAATCAAGTTAATCTCTATTTCAGTTTTTAGAGGTGTTATGCTAACTCACTCTCACAATCTCTCTCTCTCTCTCTCTCTCTCTCTCTCTCACCATGTTTCCTTTTCTTCCTTTATCCTGTTCAGGAGACAGCACTGTCCAAAGGCCCTTAGTTAGTTCTGCTTGGTGAAGCGGGCCGTCATTTTCTTTCTCTTCACTAAGAATCTCAGTCGTCCAGATGACAGTGAGCAAGACAACACCGTCTTCTGCATGTGAGATATGAGCAAGATAAAAAAATATATATATATATCCAGGATAAGAACAGTAGAAATCAGTCTGGGTTACAACCTCTACCTCAACCTCAATCCGGCAGACCAATCCAATAATGGCAAACACATACAGTAATCATGTATTTACAGGGTGATTATTGACAGAGATTATTATTGACGTCAAAGCTTTTGTGTAATTTACACAGTTATTAGGAGGTGAAAAGGGCAAAGGAAAGATGTCCTGTGCTTAACGGATGCTACATTTTGACTTACCTTGAAATCAGGAAGACGGAACAAAGTAGGAAAAACAGGTGGATGCAGCTGTGTTTATCTTTTCTCATCACTCGAGTGATGAGTGCTGTATATTTACATCCTCAAACCAGCGAACTGTAGAGTCAGTGTTATAGATTTAACAAGTGAATTTTTTATGTTGATTGAATTAATGCAAACGTCAAGGGCACTCACACAGTAGAGGCCATACCTTCATCAAACTGCATATTATCAACATCAAAATCAAATCACTTGAACCAAAGATAATACTAAAGCTGTCCACCAAATTCCATCCAAATCCGTTCACTACTTTTTGAGTTATGTTAGGAACAGACAAACAAATTCTGGAGCCACATACATCTCCGAATTTGCATCAAAATCTAGTCAATTGTTCCTTGGCCCATGGCCCAAATTTCTTCCAAATTTAATCAAAATCCTGCAGCTACTTTTTGAGTTACATTGGGGAAGGACAAACAGAGGTGAAAACATAACTTCCTCCAACAAAGTCGGTAATGATAGTGTATACAGTCAAAATCCCTCTCATGCCAGAATGTGGTCTTCCCAGGCAGTCTCCTGTCCCAGTACTAACCAACTCTTTAAGGCATATGGGTGTGGCACCGATCTCCGTTTCAATAGCCCTCGGCCTCTCACCTATACAGCTCGGGTTACAGTGGAGGGCTAGTCCTTTGGTAACCGCAAGAGTTTGACTTCCCCACTTGCATCTGTATTGTAGTGTGCCTTACCAAATGGTAGTAGGTACCATTTTTATGATGGTCTTTGGTATGACCTGACCACAAGTAGAACTTGCAATCTCCCAGTCGAGAGGTGGACATGCTAACCACTAAGCCAACTCATGGTCAGTATATACAGTAGAACTCATTTAAGGGTGACATAATGGGTTAGCACTGTTGCCTTGAAGCAAGAAGGCTCTGGGTTCAAACCTCATGGCCAACAGGGGCCTTTCTGTGTGGAGTTTGCATGTTCTCTCCCTGGGTGCTCCAGTTTCCCCCACAGTTCAAAGATGAGGTAAAAATACCCAGCCACTGGGGTTGCACAAGCCAGTGCATACTTAGTGCCAGTCCCAAGCCTGGATAGATCAGGGAAGGTTGTGTCAGGAAGGGCATCTGGTGTAAAACCTATACCAAATCAAATATGTGGAACAGATCCAATGTGGTGACCCCGAACGAACAGGAGCAGCTGAAAGAAGAAAAAGATCCAACAACAATCCAGAAGTGCAGGTTTCTTTCTTGATGATACTATAACCAGCCATTTCATATGATTCCATTGCCATTATGTGCTGCACTCAGTACTGAGAGGGTGTTTTCTTTTTTTGTTCCGATTTAAAAGTGAGAAATTCTGAGTTATGAGCTTCAGTCATAGCAGAGCAAAGCTCCATACTTACATATGGCGATGCATTGACCTGATTTTTGATGGCTTTTGCGACCGTACGATGGCTGTACATACGAGATATGTCTGACTACTGCCACAAAAAACCCAGTTGTAAGTGCAAAGCAACATATCTCAAACACTTGATCACTGGCCAATGAACTTTGTACCTTTACTTACATAAGATAGATGGGTTTTTATCCAGCTCTTATTTTTAATTTGCTTTTTAATAAATAACATGGGATTATTTACTAACACATTTTACACTCATTGGGAGCTCTGTTTTCAGACAGTGCCTATATATATATGTGGGGCGGCACGGTGGTGTAGTGGTTAGCGCTGTCGCCTCACAGCAAGAAGGTCCGGGTTCGAGCCCCATGGCCGGCAAGGGCCTTTCTGTGCGGAGTTTGCATGTTCTCCCCGTGTCCGCGTGGGTTTCCTCTGGGTGCTCCGGTTTCCCCCACAGTCCAAAGACATGCAGGTTAGGTTAACTGGTGACTCTAAATTGAGCGTAGGTGTGAATGTGAGTGTGAATGGTTGTCTGTGTCTATGTGTCAGCCCTGTGATGACCTGGCGACTTGTCCAGGGTGTACCCCGCCTTTCGCCCGTAGTCAGCTGGGATAGGCTCCAGCTTGCCTGCGACCCTGTAGAAGGATAAAGCGGCTAGAGATAATGAGATGAGATGAGATGAGATATATATATATATATATATATATATATATTACACAACAACAGGCTTCAGTGTGAATCAAGACCTAATAATAAACCAAAAAAAACCCTTCATATTATGACAAACAAAACTAATTGAGATTGTTAATGTAATCCATTGTACTCAGAACTAAGAAGGTTTGAAACGCGTTCCAGTGTTTTGGCTTGAACCCCCCAGATAATCAGAGCAAGATCATATCTGTATGGCGAGTCTCTGAATTTGATATAAAGACGACCTACAGAATTATTTCTGTGATTAGAATAAGAAATGAGAAATGACGTATGTATAGGGTGTAGAATAGGTCATCTGTCATGTTCAGCTTTGTTTAATAAAATAAACAACGTGTTCAGTAAAATTGAGTTTTATCAAGCAGAAAATGACACAAAGGGAAATCTGGTTCCTGTTGACTAAGTGTCTGTGCTGCCATATTGTTTTGACATCAGAAGTGTTTACGCTAGTCACAGTACAAATGGCTGAGTTTCAGACTTGGAATTCCAACTTGAACGAATGATTCATTGCACTTTCCATGCTGGAGTTCAGCTTTTTAAGTGCAGCATAAGATACATATACACAGTTAAACACAATTAGAAACTCCTTCATGAAGAAAACAGGAGACAAAGGATATGGAAATGGAAGCCCACGCCTCCAAACAACTCAACAGAAACAATGACTACAATCCAAACACAAAACACTCTCCAAGCAAATCACTCCCTTCAAAATAAATAAATCACTCGTTAAAAATTTAGCATTCACTTAAGCCTTGTGTCCTTCTCAGCTTGGTGTGAACCTGTAGAGGTGAAGGAGTAGAGGAGATTAGTTTTCCAACATCACACTTTATAATGTGCTTGGCTCACTTTCCCAAATCAATCAATCAATCAATCAATCAATCAATCAATCAATCAATCAATCAATCTGGAGCATAGTTAAGATAGTCAGAATGTTATTTTGAATCAAAAGTCTGAAAAATGACTGGTGTTTGTAATTCTGGACCAAAAAGGTCGCATCCTCTTCCGTCAATCTCTTATTTATACTCTGAACAGACATCGCATCAATGGGAGAAGCAGAGAATGTTTTTGGGACTCCATTCGCACCCATGGGGTTGCATGGTGGTGTAGTGGTTGGCACTGTCACCTCACAGCAAGAAGGTTCTGAGTTTGAGCTCAGCGGCCAACTAGGGCCTTTCTGCATGGAGTTTGCATATTGTCCACGTGGGTTTCCTTCAGGTGCTCCGGTTTTCCCCACAGTCCAAAGATATGCAGTTAGGCTCATTGGCTACTCTAAATTATCTGTAGGTGTGAAAGATTGTTTCCCAAGCCCAGAAATGGGAGGGTTGCAGCAGGAAGGGCATCTGGCATAAAACTATAATTAATGTGACACATGGATCAATATGGTCCACATGGGCCCTGACCTGGCAACCTTGCTGGAGAAGAAGATGATGATTCACACCTACACTCATGGATGCAGAAGATGGCAGACGGCGCTTTTCTCAGAGTGGGTTCAGGTCTTTAAAGATACAGCGTTTTATGATTTTTTCATCTGGAAATATTTATTTGAATAACTATCCTATAAAACCTTCACATTAAATGTGGATGTTCGTATGTGCAAAAAAGCACAGCGGGTTTGATTTTTCCATTTTTCGTCCATGAAAGGAACGTGTTTAACCAATCAGGGCGCAGGTTGTGGAAACATCATGACACTGCTGCAGGCTTGGTGGAGTCTCTCATTCAGTTTGTGTCTCAAAACCCAGCACAGTCTGACAAGGACAATAAAAACAAGAAAGACAACAACTTTAAAGACGTCTGGAAAAAACGGAGAGGAGTTCAGGAATGAAACCGCAATGTGTTTAGTCCATCCGTGGTCTGTGCACTCTCAGAAAACAAAACACATCATTATACCTTGAGGGGTACAATGGCTTGTAACTGGGGTGGTACCCTCTAAAGTACTTATTTGTACCCTTTATATACCGCTTAGGAACATATGTACCTTTTTGGCCCTACAAAGGTACACATAATTACCTTGAGGTCCAATAATGAGCCCTTAGGGGTACATTAGTGTAGACTGTACCTTGGGGGACAGAAATGGACTCCTACTGTACCCCTATTTCTAACAGTGTAGTCTATTCTGTGATGTGGTGAAGCTTGCTTTCAGTCTCAGCAACTCCTGAACCAGGCAGTGAAACTCCACATGTTCTAACCAGCTTCTCAGGATAGGATGCACCCAACTGTTTCTTTTTCTCCTCTTTTTTGTAAAAGAATAAGCACGAGCTCATTATCACTTGTAGACTCTGTCATCACATATTTTTGTGTTTTTGTGCTCACATAATTGTCGCGTTTAATCTGAATGTTAATGTTGCGTAAAGTTCGTCAGTGATTTTTTTGCACTTTCATATTGTTTATTTGTGTCACTCTGTACATGTAAAGACCTTCAGTCTGCACCGTGATGCAGCAGTTTGAAAAGATGCAGTTTGCTATGGAATCAATTTTGTGCCAAAATGTTCATACAATACTTTTGAAATAAACAAAACGACAAATCAAAATACAAAAAAACAAAAAAAGTCTTTTTTTTTTAGACTGGCAAACAAATTATTCGTGTAATTGTGCAAAATATCAGTCTATTACTCTTCAGAAACCTTTTATTTTTGTTCTGTGTCTTTCTCAGTTTTGTTTGACGTAATTTATTTTGGTTGCGATTCCAGCTTTCTCGTTTGCGCTCCCTGACTTTTTGCTTGCAGTTTTGGCACAAACTTCACGTGTGGGTGGGCTGTCCAGGAACGCATTCCCATTAGGTAACTTGTGTTTGACTGACAGCTATGCTCAGCCATTCCCCCGGAGTCTGTTGCGGCCATTTCCTACTCGGATTTTGGCGGACTGTTTGACGAGTGACCGATCCATCATCCATTGACGGTAAACAAGGATGGAGTGGACTTCAGTGGCGACTATGATATTGAATTAATTCAACAAAGTGTAAATTCAATATCATAGTCTCTACTGAAGTCCACTCGATCCTTGTTTACCGTCAATGGATCGGTCACTCGTCAAACAGTCCGCCAGAATCCGAGTAGGGAATAGCTGAGCGTAGCTGTCAGTCAAACACAAGTTAGCCAATGGGAATGCATTCCTGGACAGCCCACCCACACGTGAAGTTTGTGCCAAAACTGCAAGCAAAAAGTCAGGGAGCGCAAATGAGAAAGCTGGAATCGCAACCAAAATAAATTACGTCAAACAAAACTGAGAAAGATGTGGAACAAAAATAAAAGGTTTCTGAAGAGTAATAGACTGATATTTTGCACAATTACACGAATAATTTGTTTGCCAGTCTAAAAAAAATTGACTTTTTTTTTTTGTATTTTGATTTGTCGTTTTTGTTTGATATTTCAAAAGTATTGTATGAACATTTTGGGACAAAATTGATTCCATAGTTTGCTGGCTTCGTGTGTCTCAGAGAAAGCCTTAAATATCAATTGGGTTGTGATAGAGAAATTTGTTTGGCATGCTTGCAACTTGTATTGGTTAGTCTCAGTGAAATCCTTGAAACTTATCTTCGCTCGCATACCTGCTTTCTGTTTTTTCATGATGCTATCCTCATCAGTAATTCTCCATTCCCCTGTTGAAGCTGCTCTATCACACTCAGACAACTCGGCTTCCTGAAATCCCATCCTTCAATCATTCAGCGACAACACACTCTTGAATATGGACATGAAAATATTTTCATCTAATGGACAGAAATACATTTTCTGTCTTTCAATAAACTGAGAAATGTCTGAATCAGTGACTGTTGCTTCTGGATCCGTGAAGCAGAATCTCCAAGGCAGCAGAGGATTTAGGACTCATCTCATCTCATTATCTCTAGCCGCTTTATCCTGTTCTACAGGGTCGCCAGGCGAGCTGGAGCCTATCCCAGCTGACTACGGGCGAAAGGCAGGGTACACCCTGGACAAGTCGCCAGGTCATCACAGGGCTGACACATAGACACAGACAACCATTCACACTCACATTCACACCTACGCTCAATTTAGAGTCACCAGTTAACCTAACCTGCATGTCTTTGGACTGTGGGGGAAACTGGAGCACCCGGAGGAAACCCACGCGGACACGGGGAGAACATGCAAACTCCGCACAGAAAGGCCCTCGCCGGCCACGGGGCTCGAACCCAGACCTTCTTGCTGTGAGGCGACAGCGCTAACCACTACACCACCGTGCCGCCAGACTTAGGACTAATATTCATAATAATAATCTCATCTCATCTCATTATCTCTAGCCGCTTTATCCTTCTACAGGGTCGCAGGCAAGCTGGAGCCTATCCCAGCTGACTATGGGCGAAAGATAATAATAATAATAATAATAAACTAGAAAAGCACTCGGAGAGCACAGACCTCCGCCAAGAATCCTTTAAAAAATTCCGGGATCCAGACGGTGATCTGGATCACCGCCAAAATTTAATGGATTGTTACTTGTGCCCAGTCACACCTCTGGAAAAAATTTCAGAGCAATCCGTTCATAACTTTTTCCGTAATGTTGCTAACAGACAAACCAACAAGCAAACAAACAAACAAACCAACGCTACCGAAAACATAACCTCCTTGGCGGAGGTAATAATAATTTATTAACTTATAGTGCACATGCTACATTGAATATGCTCACACATGCATTACAGGAAACACATTACAATAAAATATAGTTAGCCTGTCTTACCGTATGCCCGGGTCAAATGCCACACCCTATTTGGGCCAAGCCCAGTGCAAACAAACCTAAACAGTAGGCTTTGCTCACCTGCATCTGGCCTGGCCCGTACAGCCCCCAACCCAGGCCCACAATATATAAATATAAATAACTATAAATATTCTATCCACATTCACTGGATATGAGCAATCACACGCTCTGATTGGGTACTCTGCTACTAGGCTATCATCTCATATACCGTGAGTACAGAAAAACAAAATGGTGGAGCACCTCAAATCAGACATATCACTTTCTTATCAAGTATTTAAAAGAAACAGAAATAGCTAAAAGAATATAGTCCCCCCCCAAGATCTCTTGTTCCACATTCCAGCCCAGTCAGTGGCGCCAAACCGCCAAAAACCCTAAAGAAGAAGAAGAAGAAGAAAATGGCCAACCATGTTACTGAACCAACCGAGGATGAAATAAAAACGCTACTCAAAAACAAAACCCCCAAAAATACAATAAAAAAGGCAACAAAATATGGAATGAAAGTTGTCGATGGTCAGAACATATCTTTTTTTTTTTTCAAGAATTATTATGATTGCATTTTTCACAAATTGCTCCTGTCATTTCACCGGTTTGTTTACATTCTAAGCGGAAATTATTTTGTCGGACATTTTGTATAAAGTTTTTATTTATCGAATTTGCAAAAAGTAAAAATAAAAATGCTCTGTTTCTCAAAATCCAGTGAATGTGGATAGAATAAAAATGTTATTCCACTCAATTTTGTCATACATGGCTTATAGACAACTTGGTGCTACGTGCCTCGTTGAATGAAATTATTCTACTGAATAAATACAGAATATAGAATAAAATTATTCAGCTGGCAGTGATATGCTTCCCTGAATAGATGAGTTTTCAGGATGTATAAAAAAGCATCTACATTAGTGATGTTTCGGATAAACACAGGCAAACTGTTCCATAGTTTGGGTGCTGTGACAGTAAATGATCGGTCACCCAGAGTAGCAAGGGTTCTTATATTGGGAAACTGATCCTAGATCATACTTTCTTCAGTACACACAAATCAAAACCTCTCAGGTTGGTAGGTGGTGTATGATCGAGAAGATCTGACTGATGCGTGGGAATTTGCCAAGACTAATTTAGGGAGAAATTCCAGAAACATTCAGAAAAACCGTGCAGCATGTTAGCGAAAATGTCAGTCATGGCTCTGTCGTTCTAAACACACCATTGTCGTGGAGATGGAGATGGAGATGGAAGCAAGTGCAGATCATTTACTATATGAAGTACAACCAAAACTTGAAGAACCTTCAACACAAAATGTGGAGACAAGACAAAAAACAAAAGACAGACTCTTGTCTCAGTGATACTGTGGCACATGACACCAAACAACAACCACAACAAAGCTCTCTTGACAGTGAGATGTTGAAAATCTGAAAACGTGGTGCTACCAAGGCATGACGAAACACAGGTGAGAGCGATTAGTGAGACATGTGACGTGCTGGGGCTGATGGGTGGTTTAGTTCTGCACCTTTTAGCACCACCATGACAGCTGTTCGACAGTTTGTCATGACAATAACATCTCACACACCTGGTTGCTTGCCTTCCATGTTTTTTTTAAAGGATACTCATAACCAGAACCACCTTTATTTCTTTTGAGCTTGGCGATGTTCTTTTCGTTCTACGTTTTTAGCTTTAGATCCATAACACGAACAAAAAAACATGCATGACAAAAACGCTGATCATTTGTAAGAGCCCTTATTCACCGAGATATATGATGATTTCAAATTTCTAAACTGCATTTCTTCAATCGAGGCTTTTCTTAAATGCTGTCTATATCTGTTTAATCTTCAGTGTATCATGGATCTGTGCCACGAATGAATCTGAAAACGTTTCAGTAATACAGGATCCTGATTCCAAGACGAAGAAGTACAGTCTGTCCATCCACCACACTGGAGTCAAATTAAATCCTTGGGGCAAACACAGAAACATGAAGACTTACTTTAATCCTATTTCCATGATATTAATGTTGAGAACGCTGGATAATAACATACAAATTGAACATTACTATTCCAGCTATTCCGCTGACACATGTTAAAGTAGCCAGGCTTCCCTACGTGCTAAATCTTAATTTAACACACATACTGAAAAAGTGAATATACACCGTGCTGTCAGTTTATTAGGCACACCAAATTAAACACCTTAGGCCATCTGTGGAAAATACATTTATTTGGGAGACAATTGGATGTTTATTGGATGTAAAGGGGAAAAAAAACCCATTATATCAGATTAGAATGAAAACATGATGCAATAAAAAAGGCAAGAATTTCCTCTCTATTTCTGTGGTGTTAAAGCGAGACGGCCTTTCGATTTCATAAAATCGGTGAAATTTAGTTCCCTCTGAAATATGGTCATTATGATATATGTTTATTTCTGTAATATCTCACAAAATATCAGGCCATTCTGTGGCTGGGAAGTTATTTAATTTGAGGGGATTAAAGCAAATAATGTGCATGAAATCGCTCGCTTCGCGCAGTCAAGCAGACAGAGGAAGTCCGTGTGTGTGTGTGCATGCGCAGGTTTCCCTTTGAGCGTGCACTGACAGTTCCATCATTCTGTCGCTAAACGAACAGCTGATCACACCGAGGTGCTCGCTGAGCGCCCATATTTATTAGTTTAGTCCTGCGTTTCCTTTCCTTCGTACAACCCCGATTCCAAAAAAGTTGGGACAAAGTACAAATTGTAAATAAAAACGGAATGCAATGATGTGGAAGTTTCAAAATTCCATATTTTATTCAGAATAGAACATAGATGACATATCAAATGTTTAAACTGAGAAAATGTATCATTTAAAGAGAAAAATTAGGTGATTTTAAATTTCATGACAACAACACATCTCAAAAAAGTTGGGACAAGGCCATGTTTCCCACTGTGAGACATCCCCTTTTCTCTTTACAACAGTCTGTAAACGTCTGGGGACTGAGGAGACAAGTTGCTCAAGTTTAGGGATAGGCATGTTAACCCATTCTTGTCTAATGTAGGATTCTAGTTGCTCAACTGTCTTAGGTCTTTTTTGTCATATCTTCCGTTTTATGATGCGCCAAATGTTTTCTATGGGTGAAAGATCTGGACTGCAGGCTGGCCAGTTCAGTACCCGGACCCTTCTTCTACGCAGCCATGATGCTGTAATTGATGCAGTATGTGGTTTGGCATTGTCATGTTGGAAAATGCAAGGTCTTCCCTGAAAGAGACGTCGTCTGGATGGGAGCATATGTTGCTCTAGAACCTGGATATACCTTTCAGCATTGATGGTGTCTTTCCAAATGTGTAAGCTGCCCATGCCACACGCGCTAATGCAACCCCATACCATCAGAGATGCAGGCTTCTGAACTGAGCGCTGATAACAACTTGGGTCGTCCTTCTCTTCTTTAGTCCGAATGACACGGCATCCCTGATTTCCATAAAGAACTTCACATTTTGATTCGTCTGACCACAGAACAGTTTTCCACTTTGCCACAGTCCATTTTAAATGAGCCTTGGCCCAGAGAAGACGTCTGCGCTTCTGGATCGTGTTTAGATACGGCTTCTTCTTTGAACTATCGAGTTTTAGCTGGCAACGGCGGATGGCACGGTGAATTGTGTTCACAGATAATGTTCTCTGGAAATATTCCTGAGCCCATTTTGTGATTTCCAATACAGAAGCATGCCTATATGTGATGCAGTGGCGTCTAAGGGCCTGAAGATCACGGGCACCCAGTATGGTTTTCCACCCTTGACCCTTACGCACAGAGATTCTTCCAGATTCTCTGAATCTTTTGATGATATTATGCACTGTAGATGATGATATGTTCAAACTCTTTGCAATTTTACACTGTCGAACTCCTTTCTGATATTGCTCCACTATTTGTCGGCGCAGAATTAGGGGGATTGGTGATCCTCTTCCCATCTTTACTTCTGAGAGCCGCTGCCACTCCAAGACGCTCTTTTTATACCCAGTCATGTTAATGACCTATTGCCAATTGACCTAATGAGTTGCAATTTGGTCCTCCAGCTGTTCCTTTTTTGTACCTTTAACTTTTCCAGCCTCTTATTGCCCCTGTCCCAACTTTTTTGAGATGTGTTCCTGTCATGAAATTTCAAATGAGCCAATATTTGGCATGAAATTTCAAAATGTCTCACTTTCGATATTTGATATGTTGTCTATGTTCTATTGTGAATACAATATCAGTTTTTGAGATTTGTAAATTATTGCATTCCGTTTTTATTTACAATTTGTACTTTGTCCCAACTTTTTTGGAATCGGGGTTGTATATAACATAACGTCTTTTCTTCTCGCTTTCTTTCCGTTACTGTAGTCGGTCTTTCACGTTTCATTCGCACACTCACGTCCTCCATTTTTCTCTCCTGTTTCAAATTTGTATCCCACAATGCCTTGCGCGAACGGGGAAAGCCCACCACGTGATGTGATGCATGATGTAGTGTCTTGAATTGGGTCATGGTGAAGCAGGAAAAAATAGTGGAGAGTTTAGGGCCACGTGGAAATAAATTCATTAATTGTTCTATTTAAAAAAACAACTAATAAAATTGCAAGTCTGTGATTCGAATTCAGTAGCTTTCGGTCACTAAACAAAAATTATTGGGTGTCGGGGAAAATTCTATTTATGACCTACACTTGAAAAATCTGAAAGGCAGTCTAGCTTTTAGTAATTATGATGGGAGTGTCACGAAATGTACTTTTTATCTATTTATAGCTACAAAAATTTGGGACAGTAATAGCACAGAGGACAAACCCAACGTTTAAGTAAAATTGTGCAAATGGTGATAAAACCACCAAATTTGGTACAGTGATAGTCCATGAGCTATTGATAATTTTCAGCCGACTGGCCATTCAAAAATCCAAGATGGCTGCCATTTTTCAAAATGGCCGCCAAACTGGTCACCCGACATCATTTTTTTGCTGAGAGAGGCATTGTTTTCATTTTTTTCTTCGGCGCTTTCTGCCAAATTATTGATGCTAGCATTGACTGTGACTATTTTACAATCTGAGAAGTGAATTGTGTTTACCTTTTGAAATTAGTGAGCAGGTTTTGTTCTGAAATTCCTATTTTTGGCATTGACAACACTCATCTGAATAAGGATGGAAATGAAAGATTGTGGTTGACTGTCTTTTTCTAGACTTAAGAAGTTTGCTCTCTCTCTCTCTCTCTCTCTCTCTGTACATATATATATATATATATATATATATATATATATATATATATATATAAAACGCTTATGGGTACTGAAATGGGGACATGAACTTAGTTTTAAAAAATTCACCTAAAACCATTTCTTTTTTTACCATCAGGTCACAAAACATGTAATCTTTTATGAATGATATGTTAAAAGATAACTTTAATTTTCTGAGATGTAATAAAAACATATTTATATGCCAAAGTCAGAACGTAACAGAAGTGTTGTGGACATATATATTCTCAATTTTAACAATGTAGAATTACTTTTTGAAACAGAGGAAGGTGATGTTTTAGCAAATATAATTAATAAACATGTGTAGGGGCGGCACGGTGGTGTAGTGGTTAGCGCTGTCGCCTCACAGCAAGAAGGTCCTGGGTTCGAGCCCCGGGGCCGGCGAGGGCCTTTCTGTGTGGAGTTTGCATGTTCTCCCCGTGTCCGCGTGGGTTTCCTCCGGGTGCTCCGGTTTCCCCCACAGTCCAAAGACATGCAGGTTAGGTTAACTGGTGACTCTAAATTGACCGTAGGTGTGAATGTGAGTGTGAATGGTTGTCTATGTGTCTGCCCTGTGATGACCTGGCGACTTGTCCAGGGTGTACCCCGCCTTTCGCCCGTAGTCAGCTGGGATAGGCTCCAGCTTGCCTGCGACCCTGTAGAAGGATAAAGCGGCTAGAGATAATGAGATGAGATGAGAAACGTGTAGTAGAATAAACATACACATTCTTTCAATAAGATTAACATGGTATATAGCTAGATTGTAATTAATTTGTAACAGACGCGAGATGGACAATCGTAACAGAAGTAATGTAACAGACATCATTTTGGAACTCATAGGCTTGACTTTGGCATATAAATATGTTTTTATTACATCTCAGAAAATTAAAGTTATCTTTTAACATATCATTCATTAAAGATTACATGTTTTGTGACCTGATGGTAAAAAAAGAAATGGTTTTAGGTGAATTTTTAAAAATAAGTTCATGTCCCCATTTCAGTACCCATAAGCGTGGAATCACTCATATATATATATATATATATATATATATATATATATATATATATGTGACCCCTTACCGAATCCAGGGACACATGTCGGCTGAAATGAATCCGATATAATCGCAAAAGAAGCATTTTTTTTTCGAAATTTGTGATTTTTGTTTTTTTTCATCACATGCAAGTTGAGATCTTGAAGAATGCAATCAGTATTTCAGATAATAGATTGTTTTGTTGGAAAAGCATACATTTTTTGTTGCAAATTGTCTCGTTTTTGTCAGGACTGTAGCCTGCTGGGGGTGTGGGTAAATTACCATATGGGACATTCACATGATGATTTAAGTCTTTTGGTTTTTTTTTCCGCGAATCAGCTGTATGATGCGAGCTGAGCTTGTGGCTACTTAAGCTGCATACAGGCGTGTAATTTCACTATGGAATGAGCAAGCTAAACAGAGCACAGAGGAGCTGAAACACCGCGAAGCAAACAGACACACGGTATTTACATCGGAGATAACCATTTCTAGCAAAAAAAAAACGCAACCTCGTTTTCCAGATTGAATGGAATACTTGAATGATCGGATGATACACAGACCGTTCTAGGACTACATATTCCATCGGAGGCATTGGTGTGCGCAAGGCGCCGTTTCTCTTTCTGATGGGGTAAGTTTATTAATCTAAGGCTGTGTGGTTATTTTTGCATGTAACGGAGAGTGTTGTGGTTTGGTTAAGCCTAGGTCACAACTGGATGTACGATTTTTTGGCCGTGTGATTTTTGGCGTTTCCCAAATCACTACGTTTTTTTTTTTGTTCACGGAGAAAGACGCGCGTTGGCCATAAGTTTGTCTTGCAACCTGAAAAAAACATAAGTGCCCGTAGAGTTTGTTTGACATGACAACGAACCTCTGCGGCCGGTCTACGGCTTGAAAATCAGCACATCACACGTGCGCTCTCGTGCGTTTCATGCATGCCCTCCGTGCGTTTCTTGCGTTTTTTTGCATGTAGACCGGCCGTAGGAGCACGTACGGCCGGTTGTGACCGAGGCTTTACATGAAACTAGCATTGTGTTAGTTGTGTCATCATTGCGCTATCTTTCTTTCTTCCAGTGTGAGTAATTTTTCAACCACAAAACGTTAAAGTATACTTTAGGACTTATTTTTGTACTTCATAATTGTTTTGGGCATATTTTGCATGGAAGGAAAATTGACGTGGTGATCTTTGTTTACATGAAAGTAGCATCGTGCTAGCTAGTAGGGGTAGGGTTTTCCTTAATGTCATGCAAATGAGCACCATTATGTGCCCGCCCTGCACCCAGAGTAGCTGAGATGGAAAACTTTGAGGGCGATTTTCTCCCTTTTCTGTTTTAAGAGGTATACACTTTCAAAAAGCCACACATTCTTCTCCACATGGAAGGCATCATTGGAAAGCTTAGAAACTGTACTTTCTGAATCTGTCAATAACTCAAAATGCCCCCGGGTGGACATGTGTCCCTGGATTCCGTTATCTCACACACACACACACACACACACACACACACACACACACACACACAAAATATATATATATATATATATATATATATATATATATATATATATATATATATATATATAATTTCTAATGGAGTGACTGACAAGCACTTCCAGGGTACACTGGTGACCAGAGGTAGAAAAACTGGATTGACAGAGTAAAAGTCCTGCTTAGGTTTTCCTTCTGCCTGTCCTCTCAACACAGGTGATTTCACCAATTAGCTCATCAACCTGGCTTAGGGGATGTGGTAATTAGGATCAGCTGGTTCATTGAATTGGCTGGAGCAAAAACGTGGCAGGGTTTTTACTTTCTGCACCCGGGTTTTTCCACCTCTGCTGGTGACATCACTGCTGTGAAACCCAGCATGGGGTTCAGTGTCAGCTGAGGTTTTGTAGATTACTAACTTCAGTATTCCAAATACTGATTTGCAAACCCCAATCATGTTAATCAGCTGCACCTGAATTGACAGGATGTGCCAGAACGGGAGAGCCGAGCCAAGGATAACGGGGTTTTAGTTATCCGAATGGTGTACAGATTGCACGGGACTAATGACACTGGATGAACGATCGGGTTAGGTGTATGGCAGAGAGCAGGATCCTAGTTGAATCCCATACATTACAGTGCTTTTTCTTAGGGTGGTAAAAAGATCGCCCCTCGACCCTAGAGCGCAAAAAGTCAGGAAGTATGGAAACCTCCATGAAATCATGGTCCTTAGACTGGACCCAGTGCTGTCTTTGTCAGCAAGACAAAAAGGAAACCCTTAAGAGTCCACAGACAAATCCTGGTTACAGTGGTTTGGCAAGGAACATTCCTTTGTTTCACTCGCTGAACATTGCCCATCAAAATTGACGTTCACAGGCTCAGTGAGGGTCACAGAATTGAAGAGACAATGAGGAGAAACAGGGCACAATATCATGAGAGTTGTCGGCTCCTTTTTAACAACTCGAAATTACAGAGGGCCCAGAAAAGATCAGCTTCTGCAGCCAAGACAGCAAGATACCTCGAAGACTCAGTAATATCAGTGAAGTGAGAGAATGTTTCCTGTGTGAAAAGGAAGCAGTTGGAGAAAATGTTAGGCATGCAATGACAATGAAACTAGACAAATGCATAAATGAATGTGCTAGGACACTTGGTGACAGGAGACTTTTCGCCAAACTGAGTGCAGGTAATGCGGTAGCACAAGAGTTTGTCTACCATTCTCAGTGTTTGGCCAAGTTGTACAATCGAGAACGGGCTCATCTGAATGCTCAGGAGAGACAAATGCATCAGAACCACACTGAAGTATACCCAATAGCATTCTCGGAACTAGTCACCTATATTACCAAAATGAAGGCTTCCAGTACTGAAGCAGATCCACCTATTTTCAAACTGGCTGACCTGATCAAGCTTTATAAACAGAGACTCAAGCAGTTGGGTGTTGATCGGCCCAATATTCATGCAACTCATTTGAAAGACCAACTGCTAAGCCACATCCCTCAGCTGAAAGCTCACCAGCAAGGGTGAGATGTTTTGTTAGCATATGAGAGAGATGTAGGCACTCTGTTGGCACAAGCAAGTAAATATGGTGAAGCTACTCATTTAGCCAAAGCTGCTGCAGTGATTCGCCAGGACATGCTTCAACACAAGTCACACTTCAGCCCTGCAGTAGATATGGCATGCATTGAGCAAGCTGTCCCACAATCACTCCTGCAGTTTGTATGCATGATAGAACATGGGGTGGAGATCAAATCCCAAATTCATCATGGGACACTGAAGTCCAACCTTGCCATTTCACAACTTTTGATGTTCAGCTGCTTTGCCAAATCCAGAGAGGACACACAGGCAGTCCACAGGCACAAAAAGGACCATGGAACACCATTTGCTGTCTACATTGGCATGTCCTTGTATGCAAAGACCAGGAAAAGAAAACTCATTGACATGCTTCATGAGCATGGGCTTTGTATATCATATGACAGAGTTTTGGAGATATCAGGACAGCTTGGAGATGCTGTTCTGTCCCAGTATGTGGATGAAGGAGTTGTGTGTCCACCAGTCTTGAGAAAATATCTGCTCACAACTTCTGCAGTAGACAACATTGGCCACAATCCCTCTGCAACTACTGCCAAAACATCCTTCCATGGGACCAGTGTGTCTATTTTCCAGCATCCTGCCCCTGACCATGCCGGTGATAGGCGTGAGCCACCCATCATTAATACTGACAACAGAGTGAAGAGAATTCCTGGACTTCCAGAAACATACACCAGCATTTGGCCAGCTTTTCTCACAAAGAATCCTGATCCTCCTTTGGCAGTACATCAGACACTGCCATCACCCAAAGTCATCCAGTTACACTTGAAAGACGAGTATGCCTGGCTTGAACAGATGTCACTGACTGAGTATGTAGCTGTTGAAGTTGGCATCACGTGGGCAGCTTATCATGCACAACAAAAAAGAGGAAAACCATTTGAAGTCAGCATTACATTGTTGCTGCCCCTGCTTCGAGATCAAGCACAGTCACTAGCTACCATAAAGCACGTCATGGAGAAAGTCCATGATACAGTGAATTTTCTAAACCAGGTGTAGGGACACCGGCCATGCCCGCAGCCATAGCAACCATCTTCCCCCTCTTTCACAACCAGTTTGGAACACACCTCGATGCCATGTTCTATCTCCGTCCCTTCCTCTGACTCTCTGTAATGGTGTTGGATACAGAGGATACCGGATACCAGGTACAGTGACGTCACGACTGCTTTAAATCAGCGAGGGAAACGAAAAATCATTCTCTGGCTGTGGATGTCCTCTCTGGTGGACTCCACGTGTGAAAGAGAGGCTGATGCATTTGGCGCTACAGAAGGACAGAGAACAAAGAACCAGCTATTGATACCAGACTTTAGCCAAAGTTCAATGTATTTGACCTTCGCAGAGTTGTAATAATAACTGAACCGGTTAGTTACTGCAGCCCATGCAGTATTTCAAAGAGAAAAGGCGACCGGATCCCTTTTCCCTTTTTCAACATCGATGAATTATAAACAAGATTCCTTCCAGATCATCGGACGACCGAGGATCTCTAGCTGACGAGCTGAAGGAACAAAACCGTCTTCTTCCCGGATCTGTGTCCCGCGCTATCCCGGATAACAGAAGGCACTTCCAATCGCTAATAAGAGCGATCACCCCGAGTAAGGAGCAAAACCGTCTTCTTCCCGAATCGGAGAAGGCACACTTCCAATCGTTAACGAGTAAGGCTGACATCTGGGCAAAGTTTGTTAGTTTTACTTGTAGCTAGTTAACGTGAACAGTGTTGTTTATTTGAATTAATTTATGATTTACATGTACGCATTTTGATTAACATGAAAGTCGGTCTTAGACCGTGTGTTGTTGATTTACTTTGTTTACTATCTGTTGTAGCGGTTCAGTGTTCGTGGGTGGAGCACAGAGGACAGCAGGACAGAGATCAGGTTTGACAGCTCGTTTTATTATTACACTTTTCAGCCTAATAATTAGGTGCACTTTTCAGACACACACACGTTCAGCAAGCAAGAGCTCCTCTGCTCTCGCTGTCCCTCCTTAAGTAGGGCGCGATCACTGGGAAGACACAAACACAGGTTAATTGCTCTCAGGTGTAGTGAATCTGCCACTCACCTTCCCTGACTCCGCCCTCCTGTCACAGACCGGCGCTTGACCACGCCCCCGCTGCCACATGCCCCCGCTGCCACATACCCCCACCGCCCGACTCAGGCCAGGCGGCCGTCCAGCCTGCAGCCGACTCCCCCCCCCCCCTTGGCGGGAGAGGAAGTCCGCCATGACCATCTGCGCCCCCAGCCTGTGGACCACCTTGAAATTAAAGGGTTGGAGTGCCAGATACCAACGGGTGATCTGCGCGTTGGCATCTTTCATGCAGTGGAGCCACTGGAGGGGCGCGTGGTCTGAACAGAGGGTGAAAGGGCGCCCCAGCAGATAGTACCGGATGGCGAGGACCGCCCACTTGATGGCCAGACACTCTTTCTCTATGGTGCTGTAGCACCCCTCACGCACCGACAGCTTCCTGCTTATATACAGGACGGGGCGGTCCTCCCCCTCCACCTCCTGGGACAAAACCGCCCCCAGCCCTCTGTCCGACGCATCGGTCTGCAACATAAAGGGGAGAGAAAAGTCAGGGGAGTGTAGAAGTGGCCCCCCACACAGTGCAGCCTTTACCTCTGAAAAAGCCTGCTGGCATTGCTCCGTCCACTGGACCGGATCTGGTGCCCCCTTTTTAGTGAGATCAGTCAGCGGGCTGGTGACGTCCGAATAATTAGGTATAAACCTACGATAATAGCCAGCCAGCCCCAGGAACTGTCTCACCCCCTTTTTGGTCTTGGGCCTCGGGCAGGCCACAATCGCTGCGGTCTTGTTAATTTGGGGACGCACCTGCCCGTTGCCCAAGTGGAAGCCCAGATACCGTACTTCCACCCGCCCAATCGCACACTTCTTTGGGTTGGCTGTGAGACCCGCTCGCCTCAGCGACCTAAGGACGGCCCTTAGATGTTCCAAGTGCCTCGGCCAGTCATTACTATATATAATGATGTCATCCAGATAGGCGGCCGCATAGGTGGCGTGGGGGCGGAGGACCCGATCCATCAGCCGCTGAAACATAGCGGGCGCCCCAAACAGCCCAAACGGAAGTGTGACGAATTGGTGTAACCCAAACAGTGTGGAAAAGGCCATTTTTTCTCGGGATAGTGGAGTCAAGGGGATCTGCCAATATCCCTTCGTCAAATCCAGTGTCGAATAAAAGCGAGCCGTGCCTAGTCGATCGAGCAGCTCGTCAATACGAGGCATTGGGTAGGCGTCAAATTTAGACACCGCGTTGACTTTCCTATAGTCCACACAGAACCGGACTGACCCATCAGCCTTGGGTACCAAGACCACCGGGCTGCTCCAGTCACTGTGGGACTCCTCGACGATGCCCATTTCGAGCATGGTCTGAAGTTCTTCCCGAACCACCTTTTTTTTGTGTTCGGGTAGCCTGTAAGGGCGGCTGCGCACTACCACCCCCGGGGGCATCTCGATGTGGTGCTCTATGAGGTTAGTGCGACCGGGCAGGGGCGAGAACACATCCGAAAACTCGGTCTGCAACTGGGCGACCTCCGTGAGTTGGGTCGGGGAGAGGTGGTCTCCACAGGGGACTGGAGAGGTACGTGATGCCAATCCCCCTTTTTGAACCTCCGGCCCCAGCTCTGCCTTCTCCGGAACCACCGACACCAACGCCACGGGGACCTCCTCGTTCCAGAGTTTAAGCAGATTGAGGTGGTAAATCTGTAGCGCCCCACTCCTGTCCGTTCGCCTCACCTCATAGTCGACGTCCCCGACTCGCCGTGTGACCTCAAAGGGTCCTTGCCACTTGGCGATCAATTTGGAGCTCGACGTGGGCAGCAGTACGAGTACTTTATCTCCCGGAGTGAACTCTCTAAGGCGCGTACCCTTGTTGTACAGGCGGGCTTGCCGTTCCTGGGCCTGCCGCAAATTCTCCTGAGTTAGGTGGGTGAGCATGTGAAGTTTTGCGCGCAGGTCCATAACGTACTGAATTTCGTTCTTGCTTTGTGAAGGTCCCTCCTCCCAATTTTCCCACAGCACATCTAGGATGCCGCGCGGCTTACGCCCATATAATAATTCGAATGGGGAGAACCCCGTGGAGGCTTGGGGAACCTCTCGCACTGAGAACAGCAAGGGTTCGAGCCACTTATCCCAATTACGTGCGTCCTCACTTATGAATTTTTTAATAATATTTTTGAGGGTGCGGTTGAACCGTTCTACCAAACCATCCGTTTGTGGGTGATACACGCTGGTGCGGATCGGCTTAATCCCCAATAACCCATACAGTTCGCGCAGTGTCCGTGACATAAATGTAGTGCCTTGATCAGTCAGAATCTCTTTCGGGATTCCAACTCGGGAGATGACGCGGAAGAGCGCCTCTGCAATACTGTGTGCTGAGATATTGCGCAGAGGCACGGCTTCCAGGTATCGCATTGCATAGTCCACCAGAACTAATATAAAGCGGAACCCTCGTGCTGACCGATCTAATGGCCCGACGAGATCCATCCCAATTCTTTCAAACGGGGTCTCGATTAATGGAAGAGGGCGCAAAGGCGCTTTTGGAATGGCTGCTGGATTTACTAACTGGCATTCGCGGCATGCCGTGCACCACCTACGGACATCGCCGCGAATCCCCGGCCAATAGAATCGGGCCATTATTCGGGCTAGTGTTTTATCCTGCCCTAAGTGTCCAGCCATGGGATTAAAGTGAGCCGCCTGGAATACCAATTCCCGGCGGCTCTTCGGAATTAAAAGCTGCGTGACACGCTCTTTAGTTTGAGTGTCCTGCGTCACTCGGTATAACCTATCCTTCATAATTGCGAAGTAGGGGAAGGACGGGGTGGCGTTCGGCTGGAGCGTTTGACCATCGATTACTCTCACTTGGTCAAAAGCATGTCGCAGAGTCTCGTCTCGCGATTGTTCTAATGGGAAATCCGCGAGGGATTCCCCAATAGAGAGAGGAGGAACCAGCGGCTCCTCACTCTGACGCGGAGATGACGTAGACGGCTCTGCGACAGCTGCTCCCGCCAAAGCGGCACCAGGACCTCCCCCTGTTAAATGGCAGGACCCACTCTTTATTAGGCGTGTCATTAAACCCCGAAATCCTGGCCAATCAGTCCCCAAAATTAAACAGTGGGTAAGGCGGGGATTAACCGCCGCCTTCACTATAAATTTTTCCCCTCTGAAAATAATGTGGACCGACACCAAAGGGTAGCTGTGAACATCCCCGTGCACACACAACACCTTCACCCCTTGTGCTCCCCCCAATGCCTCATTTTGAACCAGGCTTTGGCGAATTGAGGTTTGATTACAACCCGAATCCACCAACGCCTGATATGTAGCCCCTTGGATACTCACCGGTATGCGATACGCTCCGGCCCGATCGAGGGCGGCCTCTGGCGCGTCGGGGATCCGAACCACCGCGCCCACTTCCATTACCGTGCACTGCTGTTGAAGGTGGCCCAGCTCCCCGCAGCGCCAGCAAACCGGCCCGGGCTTTCCCTCTGCACCTGTGATCTGGGGCTCACTCACCTGAGGTGGGGGAGAGACAGACATAGAAGGGAGAAACGGGAGGGCACCGCGGGTGCGGCGGGCCGGCTGGGGTGGTGCCGGCCCCCGCCTCCGCGGAGGGGGAATGGGGCGAGGACGGGACACAGAAGGAGGGGGAGAGAGAGAGAGAAGAGGAAAGAAGAGATGCCGCCATCTGCTGTCCTGCTGCCGGTACAGCCGCCAAATGGTCCTCCGCCAGCTCAACTGCTTGATCCAGCGACGCCGGGCGGTGGCACCGGACCCACTCCGTGGTTCCTGCTGGCAAGCGCGCGATGAACTGTTCCAGCGCCACCTGGTCGAGGATTCCTTCGGTGTCGCGGTTGTTGGCCCTCAGCCACCGCCAGCAGGCGTCCCGGAGCTGCAGGCCAAACGCGAACGGCCGGCCGACTTCCTCCAAGCGCAGCGCGCAGAAGCGCTGGTGCTGCTGGTCTGGAGTGTGCCCCACGCGCTGGAGGATGGCCCGGTGGAGGTCCGCGTAGGCCAGCCGGCGGTCGGCGGGGAGCTGTAGCGCGGCCAGCTGTGCTTCTCCCGTGAGCAGGGGGAGGAGGCGCGCCGCGCGCTGCTCTATCGGCCACCCCGAGGCTTCGGCGATTTGCTCAAAGAGCGTGATGAACGCCTCGGGGTTGTCCTGCAGGCCCATCTTGGTGACGGTGAGGGGAGACTGGCCCGCGGTAGGAGCGCTGGTGGGCCCCGCCGACGCGAGGAGGTGCCGGAACGCCTGGCGATCCTCTTGTTGGGCCAACACCAGGGCCTCGAACCGCTCTTCTTGTTCCTTTCGGAGGGTGAGTAGCGCCTGGTGCTGGCTTTGCTGGGCCGTGGCGAGGGCGTGGATCAGTTCCGCGAACGGGGAGGACTCCATGGGGCTGGGAGGCTGCTGTGCTCCAGGTCCCGGGTTTCGGCACCACTGTAGCGGTTCAGTGTTCGTGGGTGGAGCACAGAGGACGGCAGGACAGAGATCAGGTTTGACAGCTCGTTTTATTATTACACTTTTCAGCCTAATAATTAGGTGCACTTTTCAGACACACACACGTTCAGCAAGCAAGAGCTCCTCTGCTCTCGCTCTCCCTCCTTAAGTAGGGCGTGGTCACTGGGAAGACACAAACACAGGTTAATTGCTCTCAGGTGTAGTGAATCTGCCACTCACCTTCCCTGACTCCGCCCTCCTGTCACAGACCGGCGCTTGACCACGCCCCCGCTGCCACATCTGTTTAGTTAGATTGTTCATGCACTCTCTCGCTTTTTAACTGAGGCTAGTTCAAACTCCAGATTCCCTTGTCTTCATTTTCGCACGCTCTCTTTGTAGGCACGGCCTGGCATGGCTCGTGCATTCCATTTGCATTACACACACACACACACACACACACACACACACACACACACACACACACACAACCACGTGATTTTCCCTATCACATTTTAACATCCACTCGCCCTATTACTTCTGATCACCATTAGTGCCTTAATTATCATACATTACTGATTCCTATATGTATATATTTTGTATATATTGTACCATATTTTATACTGAATTATTCCTTGGCTACTATTGTTGCTATATCTGATCAGTATTAGTTTGCTAAGTCCTGAAAGCTATTTCAATAAATGGTATCTTTGGAATAAACTGTGTCCTGTTTACTGTTACAATATTCACTGATGTGCCAACCTCTATCAAGAAAAGAACTCTAAGACTACGTTCAGACTGCACCCTGAAACGACCCATATCCGATTTTTTTGCCCATATGCGACCTGTATCCGATTTGTTATTGACAATCTGAATGACACAGATCCGATTTTTTCACATGCGACCCAGGCCACTTGGATATGTGGTCCTAATTCCGATGCATATCCGTTATTTTCACATGCGACTGCAGTCTGACCGGACAGGTCAAATTCATGCGACCTACACGTCATCAACAAGAGACAAACGGCACTATTCTGCGTTGGCTAATCCCGCCTCTTTGGTGGAAAACAACAACATTTGTACAGTTTTCAGAATTTAAATAGACTTTTATAGAATTGATCAAGCTAATGGTGGATTTGGTAGGGACCTGGATGTTGATCTGTCAGCCTGATTAAATAAAACAGTTTCTATAACTGATTTATAACTTAAACCATCCTGTATTACAAGATTATAAGATTGTTCTGGAAATTTCCAGTAATTTGACACCTTCGGTCTCATTAGTCTGCTGCCCACATTAATCAGATTATTGTGTGAGTTCCGCCGCCGCCACAAAAACCACATTGCCAGGTCTCGCCTCATCTCCATAGCAAACTGCACTGGTGTTTATGCACCTTGAGCCAGCGCTGAGAGAAGCTGCAGAATTCAGCTGGCTATAAACAATCTAAATAAATATTTATAAAACTGTAGAAAAAGTTTATTAATATGACAAAATAAATATGTGCAAATTATTAAGCCTGAATTAAGAGTTTGGTAATACAGCGGCCGTATCCCAAATGACTGCCTACTGAAGCTCGAGTGCACGATATAGAGTTTAAAAATCCATTACTTCCTAGTAACATGTAGTGCACTTATATAGAAATTAGAGAGACATTTAGGAGTCAACCTTTGTTACCAGGCTACACGTTTTCATTTCAGTTCAGAAACAAAAACACACACGAGACCTCACACTTTAACACTAACCAGATAATTAAACAAACAAACAAACAAACAAACAAAAAAGAAATCATTAAACATGAAGAGTGCGCTTTTTTTTGTTTACGTATTACGTACTGTAGATGTGCTTATTACGTGTCAATTTGCACATGCGGGACACTTTTGGGTCGTTTTCCGTTCATATTGGAGATCGCATACAAGTCTCATATAATTGGTAATGTGAACAGCCTAACAAAAAAATCGAATTTCACAACAAATCGGATATGGGTCGTTTCAGGTTGCAGTCTGAACGTAGTGTAATTGCCTTCACCCATTTTGTTAATGCATTTATGAGACTGATTAATAATTTATGAGACTGATTCCTTTTTATGAGACTGATTTGATTTACTGATGAATGAATTTATGATACTGATACCTTTTTACATGAGACTGATGTGATGAGACTGATTTGGTAAGACCATTGCACCTACACCGGGCCAGATTCCAGTATTGACTGCTGATCAGCTGCTGTATGCACTCGCAAAACATATTCAGTGGCAGTGGCCTGAGTTTGGAGAAGACAAATTTGTAATCATGTTTGGGGGTCTTCATATAGAGATGACTGCACTGAGATCGCTGGGAACATAGAGTACATCAGCTGATAAGGCACGTCACCACTCGACATCTGGTGACTGTTTTGAAGAAGGCGGAAGTGTTCGCCGAAACTGTCAACAAGCGAGGTAACATACTTAAAAATACGTGTCTTAAGAAACGAACTTAAAAGAATAGTTATAATTATCAGACATAATGAATTTTCACTACATTGCTACAGGACAGTGGTTGGACCAATTCTCTTGTTGAGGATGGAGTGGTCTCCTCTGGTATGGCCGAGTCTTTCCTGTCTGTATCAAGTGTTACCAGGACTTGCCAAGCCCATCAGGTTACCGCATGTTCTCTTTACAAATTGATGCAAGAAGCATACAACGACTACTGCTCTGGAGATGCAGTGAACTCAGATTTGAGTTTTGATGACTGGTGTGAGCAAAGGAGGAAAGAAAGTCCACAATTCCAGTTCTGGTATCTTGTGCTGACCATGGAACTCACGATCTTCATGTTGGTCTGTTCCTTCAGGGAAGGGAATTTTGATCTGTATACACAGGCTCTCTCAAAACTCATCCCATACTTCTTTGCCAACAATAAATGTGAACTACGCCCACTGATCTGACCAAATGCCATTAATGTGTTTTCAAGTAATGACCAAACCATCAATAATTGTTAACATATACAGCCACTAACATGAAGAACCAGTGCCTATTGAGACCTTTGGTGGCCATCTTGAAAAAAATGGCTGCTATCTTGAAAAAATGGCCACCATCTTGGATTTTCAAGTGGCCAATTGAGCAGATTTGATGCATATCCCCTAGAAAAGCCACATGCCAAGTTTCATGCTTGTATCACCATTTGCACGATTTTCTCATTACCCGCTCTGCTATAAAGCATTTACTGGTTTATAATGTTCTCGTTCCTTCTCACAACACTTACAAGATGTTTCGAGACTGAAGACACCAAGTGATGAAGTGTTTATTTCAGGTGTTATTTTGTCCCATTCTTTCTGCAAACAGGTCTTAAGGTGTGCAAGTCTTAAGTATGGGGTCATCACTTTCATATTTTTCATTTCAGAACTCTCCACACATTCTCTATTTGGGACAGAGGGGACACGCCCTCTTCTTCCACAGCCATGCCTTTGTAATGTGAGCAGAATGTGGTTTTGCGCTGTTTTGTTGAAATCTCCCTGGAAAAGACATCGTCTTGAAGGCAGCAGATGTTGCTCCAAAATCTCAGTGTACTTTTC
The DNA here is from genome assembly GCF_027579695.1 of Neoarius graeffei. Lineage (NCBI taxonomy): Eukaryota > Metazoa > Chordata > Actinopteri > Siluriformes > Ariidae > Neoarius > Neoarius graeffei. The sequence continues at coordinate 93,593,308 of NC_083575.1, read as the reverse complement.
TGCATTAATGCTCCATCACAGAAGTGTAAGATACCTTTGCCAGGGGCACTGACACAACACCATACTAGGACACACCCTGGCTGTTGGACTTGTTCCTGGTATCCATCTGGATGGTCCTTTTCGTCTTTAGAGCACACGGAGTTCATTTCTTTCAAAAAATGACCTGGAATACTGATTCGTCTGACCACAATATACGTTTTCACTGTGTGATGGTCCATCCCAGACGCCTCCGAGCCCAGAGAAGTTGATGGTACTTCTGGACACAGTTAATATAAGGCCTCCTTTCTGCACAGTAAAGTTTTAACTAGTGTTTGTGGATATAACTATGTATTGTAGCTTGACGAAGGTTTGTCAAAGTAATCCAGAGCCCATGTGGTTCTATCAACTGTAGATGAGTTACGGTTCTTGATGCAGTGAGGGATCAGACATCACAAGTGTTCAGATTAGGCTTGAGCCCTTTGCCGTTTACGCACCAAAACTCCTCCAGATTCCTTGAATCGTTTAATTACATTATACACTGTAGAGGGTGAAATATCCAAATCCCTTCATATCTTTCTTTGAGGAACATTGTTTCTAAACATTTCAATACTTTTCTCATGCATTTGTTGACAATCTGGAGATCCACGGCCCATCTTTACTCCTCAAAGACTAGGCCTTTCTTGTCAACTGATTTTGTAGCAAATCATGATTAAAGTCACCTGTTGACATCACATCATTAGTTAACTCTTTTACCTCATTGCTAGCCCTAAATTTCCCTTGTTACAACTTTTTTTAATTAATTTATTGCAGGTTTGAAACACAGGAGTGGATATGTATTAACAACTGAAATGAAGTTGACCAACAAAACATGAAATATCTTGGGTTCATAGTTCTGTCTGCAATAAAATACAAGTCAAAATACGTTTAGAAATCACTGCTTTATTATTATTGTTTTTTTCTGATTTCAGGGTTGGATGTATAATGTTGTGGAACTGTTGTGACAATGATAAACAATCGTTCCTTCACTGTAGCTTGTCATGTGACTGAGAGACTACAAAGTGTGAACTCTTCTGTCCTGAAGATGTCGGAAACATTACAGTAAAAAGTTACAGCTTTATATTTGACTGTTAGAAAGTCCTGACACTGGAGACTCCTGACACTGGAGACTCCTTCCACAGCACGGTGGTGTAGTGGTTAACACTGTCGCCTCACAGCGAGAAGGTTCTGGGTTTGAACCCAGCGGCCGGCGAGGCCTTTCTGTGTGGAGTTTGCATGTTCTCCCCGTGTCTGCGTGGGTTTCCTCCGGGTGCTCCAGTTTCCCCCACAGTCCAAAGACATGCAGTTAGGTTGACGTGGGGTGGCCTTGGGCTGAGGTGCCCTTGAGCAAGGTACCGAACCCCTGACTGCTCCCCGGGCGCTCTGGTGTGGCTGCCCACTGCTCTGAGTGTGCGCGTGTGTGTTCACTGCTTCAAATGGGTTAAATGCAGAGGATGAATTTCACTGTGCTTGAAGTGTGCATGTGATGAATAAAGGTTTCTTCTTCCATAAAAGGTAAATAAACATCTCCTGAGAGAAAATGTATAATGTGAATGAGCCATTACTAGAGAAAAGTTAACGTATTGGAACGAGCGCACTGATATGATATATGGTATGAAGCCCGTGATTTGAAGCTACATTACTGTCAGAGCTGCTTTTATAGAAAACTAATCAACACCTTCTGACCAATAAGATGGAGCTAAAAGACAGGGGTTTTATCCCTATGCAGGGATACATGTGTCCTGAAACCCATTGCTCCTTACTCATCACCTGTGGAAGTGTGATCAGTTCAGCCAAACCCAGAGAAGGTTTCTGAAGTCAGACTTCCTCACAGGCTCCAGCATTTATCACGCCGCTGTTTGCATTTCTTGTTGTTGCTATAGCAGCAGTCAAGTGTGGGAAAGTTAAGTAGAACGAACTCGTCTACATTCTTGCAACTTAGGAACCCTGTGGAGTGAAGGTTATGCTTTCAAGTCCGAGAAAGTTCCACATCAACAGGTTTCACCTCCTACAGCTTCAGAAAGAATTTTCATGAAGGACTTTGACTCAGAATGTCCTGTGTCTCTAGAAACCTTGAGTACTGTGCTGCAGGTTTTCTTTACATCTCAATTTACTGCTGAAGTGCACTGCTCTTACTGCTTATTATATATACGGGTTTATTCAGCAGCTCCAGAATTATTGGCACCCTCTATGAAAATGAATGAATTAAAAATTCATATATAAACTCAATAGTACATGAAATAAGTGATGTTTAAGATCAGGGATCCTGTACAGATTTGTATAAACTCTTTCTTTCTTTCTTTCTTTCTTTCTTTCTTTCTTTCTTTCTTTCTTTCTTTCTTTCTTTCTTTCTGTTCATAGTCTTTCTTTCTTTCTTTCTCTCTTAATATTCTTTCTCCAAACATTCTCCCTCCAATTTTTTAAATATATTTTTTCTCCATTGTTATGCTTAATAAAGAGCTTTTGCATGTGTGTAATTTATTTCACACAACAACAACAACAACAACAACAACAACAAAGTTATCATGGAAAAACAAAAAAGAAAGCTTTTTCATTATGGAAAATCTGTTTGCATTTATTTAAAACAATCCTCAGGAGTGTCAATAATTTTGTCACTTATATTTTCAAGACAAAAGGCTAGAAATTATTTTATGCAAATGATAAATGTTGGCTCTTCTCAGAAATTTGGATCGTTGGGTATAATTTTTATTTTCCCTTGAGCAGAAATTTTAAACACTCTTTTTTTTGTATGACATTCACCCTTTCATGCATCATGTCTACATTTATATTTTGTACATTTAAGGCTGTTTTTTTTTTGGGGGGGGGGGGATATATATATAAACCACCTATGAATCACTTTCATTGATCATAATTTAATTCATCATGCTGATTTCTGTTGTTTTCCATTTCTATTAGCCTACTATATCTCTCTCCTTTTTTATTACAAACCTTCAACACAAATCCTCAAATTAAAGCTTTTATTTTGTGAACGAGGAATGATATAACTTTCTCAAGAGAGATTGTTGTTAACCTGCAGAAATTATCTGCATCCTGTAACCATCATACAAAAGTGTTTTTTTTTTTTTTTGCATTTCAACAATATTGCCATATCTGCATCAAAAATGTTGCTTTCTTTTCTTTTTGCTTTTTTTGCTTTTGTTGAATTATTTTAATTTGTATAATATTTTATCTTTTTAAAAATTAATGGTATACATTTCTACACATGGACAATCTGTTTACTTTTTTAATATGTCAGAGTAAAAAAATAATTGATAAAAATGATTGATTTCAAGTAACAACCAACCAACCAAATAAATAAATAAAACACAGCAATAAATAAACTAAAAAAATCTGGAATGTTTTTAAATAATTTTAAGCTTGAAACTGTTAATGTGTATATGATACTTGGACTTTCAGAGAACAATATATTAATTCATATAATTATTATTGTTATGTAATTTTAATAAAAAAAATGCATACAGGAAATTAAATGAGACTATTTTTTTTATTTATTAATTACAAAATTAGAGAGAAATAAGCAGACATGTTTACTCCACTTTGCAAAACGTAATTTTATCTCACTAAAACTGTCATTTCAATTCAACTGTCAATTAATTCAAGCAACCACTCGCTGTTGAATCTCTCAAATAAATGTTTTTCATCTTTCTGTCTCTGGAACACTCAGATTTATTCTTGTTCCATGTTTGCAGTGGGAAATGACAGGATTAGGATTGAGGAGTGCAGATCAACACCTACTGCTCATGATAATTAACAATAAATCCTGGATCGAAAAAAATTACGAGACCGTTGATAACGGATGTTTTATTTCTTTTCTATTACAACATATAAAACCGTAACAAACCCATTAAGTGATTCAAAGAGTGAAAAAACAACAGGACTCTGTTTTAAATGCAATAGCATTGGATGTTTCAATACACACACACACACACACACACACACACACACACACACACACACACACACACACACACAACAAATGGTGTCTACTGTAAGTGATGCTTTGCCTAAAGGGGTTCTACAGTGTCCCTTATTCCTATAGACCTCATTAAAGACAAAAGGATGAAGTGTGTCGCCTGAGTGTGAGCTCCAGTGTATGACACTGATTAAGATCAAATCATTCTCACTTAAACAAAGTGTTGTGAGTTCAGATTTACATGCTGTTTGATC